>NC_061508.1:326836474-326907741 GCF_022539505.1 Lolium rigidum | reverse complement strand
TTATCTTGAGTTAGGACATGAGGTGTTTGAAGAGAAAATTAAAAAACCTATGGAACTTTATATGCATGCTAATGGCAATGTTATTAGTATGAATGCTTTGAACACCATTGTTGCTAATGCTATGGAAAATTCTAAGCTTGGGGAAGCTGGTTTTGAGGAGCATGATATTTTTAGTCCCCCAAGCATGGAGGAGAAAATTTACTTTGATGATACTTTACCTCTTATATATGATGATTACAATGATGACTATCATATTTTCAGTCCACCTACTATTGAGGAGAAAATTAATTATGATTACAATATACCTCTTATATATGATGATTATGGTGATGAGAATAATAACGATAGCTACCTTATTGAATTTGCTCCCACTACAATTAATGGTAATGACTATGCTTATGTGGAGAGTAATAATTTTATGCATGTAGCTCATGATAAGAATGTTTCATGTGATATTTATATTGTGGATTTCATCAATGATGCTACTGAAAGTTATTATGAGAGAGGGAAACATGGTTATATGCATCTTAATAATATTAAGTTTCCCCTATTTATGTTGAGAATCTTGAGGTTGCGCTTGTGTTGCCTTTCTATGCTTGTTGCTTTGTGCTTTCAGTACTTGTTCCCTTACAAGATTCCTTTTCATAGGAAGTGGGTTAGACTTAAAATTGTTTCTTATTTGCTTTTGATGCTCTCTTTTGCTTCAACTCTTATTTCTTGCGAGAGCATCATTAAAATTACTGAGCCCATCTTAATGGCTATAAAGAAAGCACTTCTTGGGAGATAACCCATGTATGTTTTTATTACTGTTTTGTTGTGTCTTGGAAGTTGTTATTACTGTAGCAACCTCTCCTTATCTTTATTTTATTGCATTGTTGTGCCAAGTAAAGTCTTTGATAGTAAAGTCAATACTAGATTTGGATTACTGCGCAGAAACAGATTTCTTGCTGTCACGAATTTGGGTATGGTTCTCTGTAGGTAACTCAGAAAAATATGCCAATTTACGTGCGTGATCCTCAGATATGTACGCAACTTTCATTCAATTTGGGCATTTTCATCTGAGCAAGTCTGGTGCCTCTAAAAAATTCGTCTTTACGGACTGTTCTGTTTTGACAGATTCTGCCTTTTATTTCGCATTGCCTGTTTTGCTATGTTTGATGGATTTCTTTGTTCCATTAACTTTCAGTAGCTTTTTGCAATGTCTAGAAGTATTAAGAATGATTATGTCACCTCTGAATATATGAATTATGCACTGACCCTCTAATGAGTTTGTTTTGAGTTTGGTGTGGAGGAAGTTTTCAATGGTCAAGAGAGGAGGATGATACAATATGATTAAGAAGAGTGAAAAGTCAAAGCTTGGGGATGCCCCCGTGGTTCATCCCTGCATATTTTAAGAAGACTCAAGCGTCTAAGCTTGGGGATGCCCAAGGCATCCCTTCTTCATCGACAACTTATCAGGTCACCTCTAGTGAAACTATATTTTTATTCCGTCACATCTTATGTGCTTTACTTGGAGCGTCTGTTTGTTTTTGTTTTTGTGTGAATAAAATCGGATCCTAGCATTCTTTGTTTGGGAGAGAGACACGCTCCGCTGTTTCGTATGAACACATGTGTTCTTAGCTTTATCTTTAATGTTCATTGCGAAAGGTGGACTATTTCATTCATTGCTATATGGTTGGAAACGGAAAATGCCGCATGTGGTAAATGGTATAATGTCTTGAATAATGTGATACTTGGCAATTGTTGTGCTCATATAGATCATGTTTAAGCTCTTGCATCATGTACCTTGTACTCATTAATGAAGAATTACATAGATCTTGTTAAAATTTGGTTTGCATGATTGGTCTCTAGAGTCTAGATATTTTCTGGTTAAGGTGTTTGAACAACAAGGAGACAATGTAAAGTCTTATAATAGTTACAATATGTTCATATGTGAGCTTTTGTTGCACCTTTTACACTTGAGTTTGCTTCAAACAACCTTGCTAGCCTAGCCTTGTATTGAGAGGGATTCTTCTCGTGCATCCAAATCCTTGAGCCAAAAACTATGCCATTTGTGTCCACCATACCTACCTACCACATGGTATTTCTCTGCCATTCCAAAGTACATTACTTAAGTGCTACCTTTAAACTTCTATTCTTTGCCTCTACAATACATAGCTCATGGGAAAATAGCCTTAAAAACTATTGTGGTATTGAATATGTACTTATGTGTCTTATTTCTTAATAAGTTGCTTGTTGAGCGGTAACCATGTTTCTGGGGACGCCATCAACTTTTACCTTTGTTGAATATCATGTGAGTTGCTATGCATGTTCGTCTTGTCTGAAGTAAGGGAGATTTTCATGATCAAATGGTTTGAGTATGCATACTGTTAGAGAAGAACATTGGGCCGCTAACTAAAGCCATGAATCATGGTGGAAGTTTCAGTTTGGACACAAATCCTCAATCTGTTATGAGAATATTAACTGTTGTTGAATGCTTATGCATTAAAGAGGAGTCCATTATCTGTTGTCTATGTTGTCCCGGTATGGATGTCTAAGTTGAGAATAATCAAAAGCGAGAAATCCAATGCGAACTTTCTCCTTAGACCTCTGTACGAGGCGGCATAGAGGTACCCCTTTGTGACACTTGGTTGAAACATATGTTATGCAATGATAATCCGTGTTAATCCAAGCTAATTAGGACAAGGTGCGAGCACTATTAGTATACTATGCATGAGGCTTGCAACTTATAAGATGTCTTATACATAACACATATGCTTTATTACTACCGTTGACAAAATTGTTTCTTGTTTTCAAAATGAAAAGCTCTAGCACAAATATAGTAATCCATGCTTCCCTCTGCGAAGGGCCATTCTTCTACTTTATTGTTGAGTCAGTTTACCTATTCCTTCTATCTTAGAAGCAAACACTTGTGTAAACTGTGTGCATTGATTCTTACATGTTTACCTATTGCACTTGTTATATATATGTTGAAGTTGAAAGCAACCGCTGAAACTTATATCTTCCTTTGTGTTGCTTCAATGCCTTTACTAAGAATTTATTGCTTTATGACTAACTCTTATGCAAGTCTTATTGATGCTTGTCTTGAAAGTATTATTCATGAAAAGTCTTTGCTATATGATTCATTTGTTTACTCATTATCTTCATCATTGCTTCGAATCGCTGCATTCATCTCATATGCTTACAATAGTATGATCAAGATTATGATAGCATGTCACTTCAGAAATTATCTTTGTTATCGCTTACCTACTCGAGGGCGAGTAGGAACTAAGCTTGGGGATGCTTGATACGTCCTAAACGTATCTATAATTTCTTATGTTCCATGCTACTTTTATGATGGTACTCACATGTTTTATACACATTATATGTCATTATTATGCATTTTCCGGCACTAACCTATTGACGAGATGCCGAAGAGCCAGCTTGTTGTTTACTGCTGTTTTTGGTTTCGTAAATCCTAGTAAGGAAATATTCTCGGAATTGGATGAAATCAACGCCCAGGGGCTTATTTTTCCACGAAGCTTCCAGAAGACCGAAGAGGAAATGAAGTGGGGCCACGAGGCGACGACACACCAGGGCAGCGCGGCCCAGGTGCTGGCCGCGTGGCCCTGTTGTGTGGGCCCCTCGTGATGCCTCCTGACCTGCCCTTCCGCCTACTTAAAGCCTTCGTCGCGAATACCCCAGTATCGAGAGCCACGATACGGAAAACCTTCCAGAGACGCCGCCGCCAATCCCATCTCGGGGGATTCAGGAGATCGCCTCCGGCACCCCGCCGGAGAGGGTAATCATCTCCCGGAGGTCTCTTCATCGCCATGATCGCCTCCGGATCGATGTGTGAGTAGTCCACCCCTGGACTATGGGTCCATAGCAGTAGCTAGATGGTTGTCTTCTCCTCATTGTGCTATCATGTTAGATCTTGTGAGCTGCCTATCATGATCGAGATCATCTATTTGTAATGCTACATGTTGTGTTTGTTGGGATCCGATGAATATTGAATACTATGTCAAGTTGATTATCAATCTATCATATATGTTATTTATGTTCTTGCATGCTCTCCGTTGCTAGTAGAGGCTCTGGCCAAGTTGATACTTGTGACTCCAAGAGGGAGTATTTATGCTCGATAGTGGGTTCATGCCTCCATTAAATCCGGGACGAAGTGACGAAAGTTCTAAGGTTGTGGATGTGCTTGTTGCCACTAGGGATAAAACATCGATGCTTTGTCTAAGGATATTTGTGTTGATTACATTACGCACCATACTTAATGCAATTGTCTCGTTGCTTGCAACTTAATACCGGAAGGGGTTCGGATGATAACCTGAAAGTGGACTTTTTAGGCATAGATGCATGCTTGGATAGCGGTCTATGTACTTTGTCGTAATGCCCTGATTAAATCTCATAGTACTCATCATGATATATGTATGTGCATTGTTATGCCTTCTTTATTTGTCAATTGCCCAACAGTAATTTGTTCACCCAACATCTGTTTATCTTATGGGAGAGACACCGCTAGTGAACTGTGGACCCCGGTCCTATTCTTTACATCTGAAATACAATCTACTGCAATTGTTCTTTACGCAAACAATCATCATCATCCACACTATACATCTAATCCTTTGTTTACAGCAAGTCGGTGAGATTGACAACCTCATTGTTACGTTGGGGCAAGGTACTTTGATTGTGTTGTGCAGGTTCCACGTTGACGCCGGAATCCCTGGTGTTGCGCCGCACTACACTCCGCCGCCATCAACCTTCAACGTGCTTCTTGGCTCCTCCTGGTTCGATAAACCTTGGTTTCTTTCTGAGGGAAAACTTGCTACTGTACGCATCACACCTTCCTCTTGGGGTTCCCAACGGACGTGTGTTAATTGCACGCATCACTGCTGGACTGCCAAAATCAGCCGAAGCTCAGAAGAACCCGGCACATAGCCCGACCCACCGGGTGCTGCTGCCGGAAAGGTCGGCAGCCAGCCCGGTATACCGGGTACTGCTACCGGACTGCGTAGAAGACCCGAAGCACATGAGCTTCCGGCAGTCAACCTGGCCCACCGGGTGCTGCTGCCGGGCTGCCCGGTATGTGGCCCGGTACCACCGGGTCAGCTGCCGGGTGGCTCGACCCTGAAGTGAAAAACGGCTACTTTTTCAGGACGACTATATAAGCCCCTTCTTCTTCCTTGAAGGGGTAAGGAGACCAGTGAAAAAGATCAAGACATTTCCTTCTCTCTCATACTCCATTGTTGAGGTCCAAATCCTTCAGATCTCCCTCCTCCTCCACCCAAACTGAAATCCCTCTGGGAAAAAGCTAGAGGAGGTCTTGATCTATAGTTCCACCAAGCAAAATCTTGTTCCCCCTTGTATTCATCAAGATACTTGCTCTCTAGGGTTCCTTGGAAACCCTGGGTGGGCAAGAGTGGTCCGGAAGCATCCGAGCTGTGGATTTGCTCCTGACGAGATTGTGAAGGTTTGGAGGCTGCCTCAAAGTCTACCACAAGTGAGTGAGCTATTCCTTCGTGGGATAGGCTCCGGAGAATAGGGTGAGCCTTCGTGGCATTGGGAAATCCTTCGTGGGACCTCCACCCCTCCAAACGTGACGTACATTCTTGCAAAGGAAGGGAACACGGGAATAAACCCTCGTCTCCGCGTGCTATCGGTTAGCTCTAACCGAACTCCTTACTTGTGTTATATTTGCCTGTGAGAGCCTTTGTGCTTGAGTTACTTGTATCATCATATAGGGTGCCTCACCTAGTTTGCATTAGGCTCACCTTTATATTCCGCAAAGCCTAATATTGCAAAGAAAGAATTAAAATTTGTAGAAACCTATTCACCCCCCTCTAGGTTTACCATCTCTGAACTTTCAAGTGTGCATCCAATACATCCTCCAAACGGTATGGACTTTGTTCATTTCTCAGACAGTAGTTTCCTAATCTATCCACACGTAGTGGCCACTCATCCCAGACCTTTATATCATCAAAGTACTCTCTGATATAACCCAAATTCGCGTAGTAGATGCAGCCAGGTCGAAGTGTCGGGTGCACTCTGGTGTCGATGGAGATACACCAGATATAATGGACGAAGAAGGCACGACTGCCAATCTTACTGACGGCATGGAGAGAGCGGCTCTCACTGTCTACATGGTACACCAATGGTTGACCTTCCTCCAAATCCATGTTGTCCAACAACACAAGCAGCAGATCACCATCCGACTTCACAAGGTAGAACTTGTCATTTCCAAGTTCTGGAAATGAAAATAGTGTCTCCATGTTGACAGTGCTCGCGCGCTGCTCCAGCTGGACATTGTTGGTGCACACTAATTTTTCGAACTCAAAATTGTTCACAGCTATTGCATACAATTCACCATTGAACGGGGTAATGCAACGCAGAGAATGGTGCTCGACCGAAAATCTTCCTTCTCCCCAATCTTTATCTATACCTTTAGTTGGAGTGCTCTCATCGACCCATGCAATATCCGCTGGGTAATCTGTGGAAATGAAGACCATAGTCGGAGACTTCATTACAGCGACTGACTCCAGAATAACAGATGGCATCTGCGCCTCAAACATAGTATTCAATGTCTTTTGTGAGTGGGTTCAGAAGTTGTATCTTGTGCGGCTGGTTCTTCTGGGCAAGCACGATGACGCCACTACAAAAGCCGACGAAGTGGTATCTAAAATATATTGATGAAGATAACATTCAGCACTAAGATGTTTACGATTGAAAATAAAAATAGATTAACTCTATAGATATGGAGAAATTCGAACCTTGCATGAACTTCCGTTAGATCGATGGTGTCGTAGCGGGATGTGTGGAGGTGGAGGAAGGTGAACTCAGCAGCGCGTGGAAGGGCGTGTTCTACCATGATCCATTCGTGCAGATGCACGTCGGGCTCAGGTAAACCTGAGCGCCAATTTCTACAAACTTGCCTCAAAGTAGAGTAGGTGTCCACGTACTCCTCGTTCGCCAGTAAGCAGACGCGGATCTTGTGAAGTGGTCCATCAGCCATGAGAGGGGCCCAGTTCACGGAGGCGCCGCGCTTGGATGCGCCGCCCTCGGAGGTGACGGGCTCGGCGGCGACGGCCTCCGATGCGACGGGCTCGGATGCGACGGGCTCGGAGGCGATAGGCTCGGAGGCGATGGGCTTGGAGGCGACGGTCTCAAGGCGATGGGCTCGACGGCGACGGGCTCGGATGCGACGGGTTCGGTGGTGACGGGCTCGGAGGCGATGGGCTCGGAGGCGACGGGCTCGGAGGCGACGGGCTCGGGGGCGACGTCCGCCGGCGCATTCTTCTTCTCCATCGCCGGCAGGGGAGCACGCGTAGGATGGTTGGGGTTTTTTCCTTCGATTTGGAAAAGTTGGTGGGACGTGAGAGGCGTGGTTGCGTGCGTGAGTGAGAATGAGACAGTGTGCAGAGAGAGGGAGAGAGGGGCTCTGTACAGGCAAAGTGACGGATGGTCTCGACAGTTTCTTAAAAAAACTAGACGTTTGGTCTCAACACGCGCACCGCCTAACCGCTGCACGACTGATACGTCTCCGACGTATCGATAATTTCTTATGTTCTATGCCATATTATTGATGATACCTACATGTTTTATGCACACTTTATGTCATATTCGTGCATTTTCTGGGAACTAACCTATTAACAAGATGCCGAAGTGCCGCTTCCTGTTTCTCGCTGTTTTTGGTTTCGAAATCCTAGTAACGAAATATTCTCGGAATTGGACGAAACAAAGACCCGAGGGCCTATTTTTCCACGGAGCTTCCGGAAGACCGAAGAACATACGAAGTGGGGCCACGAGGTGGCGACACCACATGGCGGCGCGGCCAGGGGGCCCGCGCCGCCCGTGGTGTGGGCCCCTCGTCGGCCCCCGACTCCGCCCTTCCGCCTACTTAAAGCCTCCGTCGCGAAACCCCCGAGGCGAAAAACCACGATACGGAAAACCTTACCGAGACGCCGCCGCCGCCGATCCCATCTCGGGGATTCTCGGAGATCTCCTCCGGCACCTCGCCGGAGAGGGGATTCATCTCCCGGAGGACTCTACACCGCCATGGTCGCTCTCGGAGTGATGAGTGAGTAGTTCACCCTCGGACTATGGGTCCATAGCAGTAGCTAGATGGTTGTCTTCTCCTCATTGTGCTTCATTGTTGGATCTTGTGAGCTGCCTAACATGATCAAGATTATCTATCTCGTAATTCTATATGTTGTGTTTGTCGGGATCCGATGGATAGAGAATACCATGTCATGTTAATTATCAAGTTATTTCATATGTGTTGTTTATGATCTTGCATGCTCTCCGTTACTAGTAGAGGCTCGGCCAAGTTTTTACTTTTAACTCCAAGAGGGAGTATTTATGCTCGATAGTGGGTTCATGCCTGCATTGACACCGGGACAATGACAGTAAAGTTCTAAGGTTGTGTTGTGTCGTTGCCACTAGGGATAAAACATTGGCGCTATGTCCAAGGATGTAGTTGTTGATTACATTACGCACCATACTTAATGCAATTGTCTCGTTGCTTTGCAACTTAATACTGGAGGGGGTTCGGACGATAACCTCGAAGGTGGACTTTTTAGGCATAGATGCGGTTGGATGGCGGTCTATGTACTTTGTCGTAATGCCCAATTAAATCTCACTATACTTATCATGTCATGTATGTGCATTGTTATGCCCTCTCTATTTGTCAATTGCCCGACTGTAATTTGTTCACCCAACATGCTTTTATCTTATGGGAGAGACACCTCTAGTGAACTGTGGACCCCGGTCCATTCTTTTAATACTCGAAATACAAATCTGCTTGCAATACTTGTTTTACTGTTTTCTCTGCAAACAATCATCTTCCACACAATACGGTTAATCCTTTGTTACAGCAAGCCGGTGAGATTGACAACCTCACTTTTTCGTTGGGGCAAAGTACTTTGGTTGTGTTGTGCAGGTTCCACGTTGGCGCCGGAATCTTCGGTGTTGCGCCGCACTACATCCCGCCGCCATCAACCTTCAACGTGCTTCTTGACTCCTACTGGTTCGATTAAACCTTGGTTTCTTATTGAGGGAAACTTGCCGCTGTGCGCATCACACCTTCCTCTTGGGGTTCCCAACGGACGTGTCAACTACACGCATCAAGCAAATTTCTGGCGCCGTTGCCGGGGAGATCAAGACACGCTGCAAGGGGAGTCTCCACTTCCCAATCTCTTTACTTTGTTTTTGTCTTGCTTTATTTTATTTACTACTTTGTTTGCTGCATTATATCAAAACACAAAAAAATTAGTTGCTAGCTTTACTTTATTTACTGTCTTGCACTCTATATCAAAAATACAAAAAAATTAGTTTACTTGCATTTACTTTATCTAGTTTGTTTTATTTACTACTGCTAAAATGGCCAACCCTGAAAATACTAAGTTGTGTGACTTCACTAGCACAAATAATAATGATTTCTTATGCACACCTATTGCTCCACCTGCTACTACAGCGAGAATTCTTTGAAATTAAACCTCGCTTTACTTAATCTTGTCATGAGAGAGCAATTTTCTGGTGTTAGTCTGATGATGCTGCTGCCCATCTCAATAATTTTGTTGAACTATGTGAAATGCAAAAATATAAAGATGTAGATGGTGACATTATAAAATTAAAATTGTTCCCTTTCTCATTAAGAGGAAGAGCTAAAGATTGGTTGCTATCTCTTCCTAAGAATAGTATTGATTCATGGACTAAATGCAAGGATGCTTTTATTGGTAGATATTATCCCCCTGCTAAAATTATATCTTTGAGGAGTAGCATAATGAATTTTAAACAATTGGATAATGAACATGTTGCTCAAGCTTGGGAAAGAATGAAATCTCCGGTTAAAAATTGCCCAACCCATGGACTCGACTACTTGGATGATCATCCAAACCTTCTATGCAGGACTAAATTTTTCTTCGCGGAATTTATTGGATTCAGCTGCTTGGAGGTACCTTTATGTCCATCACTCTTGGTGAAGCAACAAAGCTTCTTGATAATATGATGATTAATTACTCTGAATGGCATACGGAAAGAGCTCCACAAGGTAAGAAGGTAAATTCTGTTGAAGAATCCTCTTCCTTGAATGATAAGGTTGATGCTATTATGTCTATGCTTGCGAATGATAGGACTAATGTTGATCCTAATAATGTTCCATTAGCTTCATTGGTTGCCCAAGAAGAACATGTTGATGTAAACTTCATTAAAAATAATAATTTCAACAACAATGCTTATCGGAACAATTCTAGTAATAACTATAGGCCATATCCTTATAATAATGGTAACGGTTATGCTAATTCTTATGGGAATTCTTACAACAATAATAGGAATACACCCCCTGGACTTGAAGTCATGCTTAAAGAATTTATTAGTACACAAACTGCCTTTAACAAATCCGTTGAGGAAAAGCTCAATAAAATTGATATTCTTGTTTCTAGAGTTGATAGTCTTGCCTCCGATGTTGATCTTTTGAAATCGAAAGTTATGCCTAATAGGGATATTGAAAATAAAATTGTTACTACAGAAAATGCCATCCAAGTTAGAATTAATGAGAATATAAGATTAATGGCTGAACTGCGTGCTAGGTGGGATAGAGAAGAAAATGAAAAACTAGCTAAAAAGGAAAATGTAGCTAAAGTTTGGACTATTACCACCACTAGCAATGCTAATGATTCATATGTTGCTGCACCTCCTACTATCAATGGTAAAATAATTGGTGTTGGCAATGCTTCTACTCCTAGTGCAAAGCGCGCAAAATTACACTGAAACTGCTAAAGCTGTCAAACTCGCTTGTGATAAAACTGCTGAAATTTTTTCCAACCTTGGGGATGATAATCCCATTGCTTTAGATTGTAATGATTTAGATTTTGATGATTGCCACATCTCTGAAGTTATAAAGTTCTTGCAAAAACTTTCTAAGAGTCCCGAGTGCTAGCGCTATAAACTTGGCTTTCACAAAACATATTACAAATGCTCTCATAAAAGCTAGAGAAGAGAAACTAAAACTTGAAACTTCTATTCCTAGAAAGCTAGAGGATGGTTGGGAGCCCATCATTAAAATGAGAGTCAAAGATTTTGATTGTAATGCTTTATGTGATCTTGGTGCAAGTATTTCTGTTATGCCTAAAAAAGTCTATGATATGCTTGACTTGCCACCATTGAAAAATTGTTATCTGGATGTTAATCTCGCCGATAATGCTAAAAAGAAACCTTTGGGGAAAGTTGATAATGTTCATATTATGGTTAACAAAAACCTTGTCCCCGTTGATTTTGTTGTCTTGGATATTGAATGCAATGCATCTTGCCCCATTATATTGGGAAGACCTTTTCTTCGAACCGTTGGTGCCACTATTGATATGAAGGAAGGTAATATTAAATATCAATTTCCTCTCAAGAAAGGTATGGAACACTTCCCTAGAAAGAGAATGAAGTTACCTTATGATTCTATCATTAGAACAAATTATGATGTTGATGCTTCATCTCTCGATGTTACTTGATATACACTTTCTGCGCCTAGCTGAAAGGCGTTAAAGAAAAGCGCTTATGGGAGACAACCCATGTTTTTACTCTAGTATTTTTGTTTTATATTTGTGTCTTGGAAGTTGTTTACTACTGTAGCAACCTCTCCTTATCTTAGTTTTAAGTTTTGTTGTGCAAAGTAAAGTCTTTGATAGAAAAGTAAGTACTAGATTTGGATTACTGCGCAGTTCCAGATTTCTTTGCTGTCACGAATCTGGGTCTATCTCCCTGTAGGTAGCTCGAAAATTAAGCCAATTTACGAGCATGATCCTCAGATATGTACGCAACTTTCATTCAATTTGAGCATTTTCGTTTGAGCAAGTCTGGTGGCCTAATAAAATCCATCTTTACGGACTGTTCTGTTTTAACAGATTCTGTCTTTTATTTCGCATTGCCTCTTTTGCTATGTTGGATGAATTTCTTTGATCCATTAATGTCCAGTAGCTTTATGCAATGTCCAGAAGTGTTGAGAATAATTGTGTCACCTCTGAACATGTGAATTTTTATTATGCACTAACCCTCTAATGAGTTGTTTCGAGTTTGGTGTGGAGGAAGTTTTCAAGGATCAAGAGAGGAGTATGATGCAATATGATCAAGGAGAGTGAAAGCTCTAAGCTTGGGGATGCCCCGGTGGTTCACCCCTGCATATTTTAAGAAGACTCAAGCGTCTAAGCTTGGGGATGCCTAAGGCATCCCCTTCTTCATCGACAACATTATCAGGTTCCTCCCCTGAAACTATATTTTTATTCCGTCACATCTTATGTACTTTGCTTGGAGCGTCGGTTTGTTTTTGTTTTTGTTTTGTTTGAATAAAATGGATCCTAGCATTCACTTTGTGGGAGAGAGACACGCTCCGCTGTAGCATATGGACAAGTATGTCCTTAGGCTCTACTCATAGTATTCATGGCGAAGTTTCTTCTTCGTTAAATTGTTATATGGTTGGAATTGGAAAATGCTACATGTAGTAACTCTAAAATGTCTTGGATAATTTGATACTTGGCAATTGTTGTGCTCATGCTTAAGCTCTTGCATCATATACTTTGCACCCATTAATGAAGAAATACTTAGAGCTTGCTAATTTGGTTTGCATATTTGGTTTCTCTAGAGTCTAGATAACATCTAGTATTGAGTTTTGAACAACAAGGAAGACGGTATGGAGTCTTATAATGTTTACCATATGTCTTTTATGTGAGTTTTGATGTACCGTTCATCCTTGTGTTTGTTTCAAATAACCTTGCTAGCCTAAACATTGTATCGAGAGGGAATACTTCTCATGCATCCAAAATACTTGAGCCAACCACTATGCCATTCGTGTCCACCATACCTACCTACTACATGGTATTTATCCGCCATTCCAAAGTAAATTGCTTGAGTGCTACCTTTAAAATTCCATCATTCACCTTTGCAATATATAGCTCATGGGACAAATAGCTTAAAAACTATTGTGGTATTGAATATGTTCTTATGCACTTTATCTCTTATTAAGTTGCTTGTTGTGCGATAACCATGCTTCGGGGACGCCATCAACTATTCTTTGTTGGATATCATGTGAGTTGCTATGCATGTCCGTCTTGTCACGAAGCAAGAGAGATCTACCACCTTCATGGTTGGAGCATGCATATTGTTAGAGAAGAACTTTGGGCCGCTAACTAAAGCCATGATTCATGGTGGAAGTTTCGGTTTGGACATATATCCTCAATCTCATATGAGAATAATAATTGTTGCCACATGCTTATGCATTAAAGAGGAGTCCATTATCTGTTGTCCATGTTGTCCCGTATGGATGTCTAAGTTGAGAATAATCAAAAGCGAGAAATCCAAAATGCGAGCTTTCTCCTTAGACCTTTGTACGGGCGGCATGGAGGTACCCCATTGTGACACTTGGTCAAAACATGTGCATTGCAAAGATCCGGTAGTCCAAGTTAATTAGGACAAGGTGTGGGCACTATTAGTATACTATGCATGAGACTTGCAACTTGTAAGATATAATGTACATAACTCATATGCTTTATTACTACCGTTGACAAAATTGTTTCATGTTTTCAAAATAAAAGCTCTAGCACAAATATAGCAATCAATGCTTTCCTCTTTGAAGGACCATACTTTTTACTTTTATGTTGAGTCAGTTCACCTATATCTCTCAACCTCAAGAAGCAAACACTTGTGATTAACTGTGCATTGATTCCTACATACTTGCATATTGTACTTGTTATATTACTCTATGTTGACAATTATCCATGAGATATACATGTTACAAGTTGAAAGCAACCGCTGAAACTTAATCTTCCTTTGTGTTGCTTCAATGCCTTTACTTTGATTTATTGCTTTATGAGTTAACTCTTATGCAAGACTTATTAATACTTGTCTTGAAGTACTATTCATGAAAAGTCTTTGCTTTATGATTCACTTGTTTACTCATGTCATTACCATTGTTTTGATCGCTGCATCCACTACATGTTTACAAATAGTATGATCAAGGTTATGATGGCATATCACTTCAGAAATTATCTTTGTTATCGTTTTACCTGCTCGGGACGAGCAGAACTAAGCTTGGGGATGCTTGATACGTCTCCGACGTATCGATAATTTCTTATGTTCTATGCCATATTATTGATGATACCTACATGTTTTATGCACACTTTATGTCATATTCGTGCATTTTCCGGAACTAACCTATTAACAAGATGCCGAAGTGCCGGTTCTGTTTTCGCTGTTTTTGGTTTCAGAAATCCTAGTAACGAAATATTCTCGGAATTGGACGAAACAAAGACCCGGGGGCCTATTTTTCCACGGAGCTTCCGGAAGACCGAAGAACATACGAAGTGGGGCCACGAGGTGGCGACACCACATGGCGGCGCGGCCAAGGGGGCCCGCGCCGCCCTGTGGTGTGGGCCCCTCGTCCGGCCCCGACTCTGCCCTTCCGCCTACTTAAAGCCTCCGTCGCGAAACCCCCGAGGCGAAAAACCACGATACGGAAAACCTTGCGAGACGCCGCCGCCGCCGATCCCATCTCGGGGATTCGCGGAGATCTCCTCCGGCACCCTGCCGGAGAGGGGATTCATCTCCCGGAGGACTCTACACCGCCATGGTCGCCTCCGGAGTGATGAGTGAGTAGTTCACCCCTGGACTATGGGTCCATAGCGGTAGCTAGATGGTTGTCTTCTCCTCATTGTGCTTCATTGTTGGATCTTGTGAGCTGCCTAACATGATCAAGATTATCTATCTGTAATTCTATATGTTGTGTTTGTCGGGATCCGATGGATAGAGAATACCATGTCATGTTAATTATCAAGTTATTTCATATGTGTTGTTTATGATCTTGCATGCTCTCCGTTACTAGTAGAGGCTCGGCCAAGTTTTTACTTTTAACTCCAAGAGGGAGTATTTATGCTCGATAGTGGGTTCATGCCGCATTGACACTGGGACGATGTGACGAAAGTTCTAAGGTTGTGTTGTGCTGTTGCCACTAGGGATAAAACATTGGCGCTATGTCCAAGGATGTAGTTGTTGATTACATTACGCACCATACTTAATGCAATTGTCCGTTGCTTTGCAACTTAATACCTGGAGGGGTTCGGACGATAACTCTGAAGGTGGACTTTTTAGGCATAGATGCGGTTGGATGGCGGTCTATGTACTTTGTCGTAATGCCCAATTAAATCTCACTATACTTATCATGTCATGTATGTGCATTGTTATGCCCTCTCTATTTGTCAATTGCCCGACTGTAATTTGTTCACCCAACATGCTTTTATCTTATGGGAGAGACACCTCTAGTGAACTGTGGACCCCGGTCCATTCTTTTAATACTGAAATACAAATCTGCTGCAATACTTGTTTTATTGTTTTCTCTGCAAACAATCATCTTCCACACAATACGGTTAATCCTTTGTTACAGCAAGCCGGTGAGATTCACAACCTCACTGTTTCGTTGGGGCAAAGTACTTTGGTTGTGTTGTGCAGGTTCCACGTTGGCGCCGGAATCTCTGGTGTTGCGCCGCACTACATCCCGCCGCCATCAACCTTCAACGTGCTTCTTGACTCCTACTGGTTCGATTAAACCTTGGTTTCTTACTGAGGGAAACTTGCCGCTGTGCGCATCACACCTTCCTCTTGGGGTTCCCAACGGACGTGTCAACTACACGCATCACGCACCACGACACACGTCCTTGGTACTGCACGTCTGCACCGTTACGAGTACTCAGTTCTACCCTCGAGTCTTACACTGGAAAAATATTTGTACTCAATTTTCCCCTCGAGTACTAATACTGGCTAGTGCAATATACTCAGTTTTACCCTCAAGTGGCTGGTCAACAGAGAGTCAACAAATAGGATCAAGCTATCTAATTGAGTCATTTCATGCGCAAAAAAATTCAAAAAAATAAAATCATACTGCCTCCTACTCATGGAGTCTTGTTACGCGACCTGCCACATAGGAAATCATAACAATCATATATAAATCAAGTTTTACCACAAATGGCTACTTCTCAAATCACTAGTACCTATGAAGGTTCATGGATTCCACTCAACCCCCTTCTCAAAACATCTATACCCAAAACATAGTTTGTCTGAATGAGGCCATAATTTTCACACTCATGTATATTTGTATTGCAAATAGTTTGAGGTAGGCCAAGATGAGTTTCATTATACAAAACACGCATTTTCCATTTTTTAAATCTCATATTTGAATCCCTTAGTATGTTTACTACTCACGTGCCCTTGGTTTCTTGATACTACTCAGTTTTGCCTCTCCCTTCACAAATTCTCACAGACACCCTACCTTGCCCTGATTGGTCTAGCCCTTGTCACGCGGATCGTGCCCGCCGACCGTTGATTGTATGGTCTAACGGGCAGGATAACCCTTCTCTCCCTCTCTGATCGGGCCACCACCCTATCTCTATCTCTGTCGGCGGCTAGCTTCCACCCTCTATGTATTCTAAATACCCAGTTTGCCACTGGATTCAGCAAGTTTGGTTTTCTGTATTATTTTTCACTCGCTAAAAATTATAAACTCTATTAGGCATTACTTTTCACGCAAAAAATGATAAACTATCACCGATTTCTTGTAGCCATTACTTTTCACGCAAAAAATGATAAACATCACCGATTTGTTGTAGCCATTACTTTTCACGCAAAAAATGATAAACCATCACCGATTTCTTGTACCATTACTTTTCACGCAAAAAATGATAAACCATCACCGATTTGTTGTAGCCATTATTTTTCACGGAAAAAATGATAAACCATCACCAATTTGTGTAGCCATTAATTTTCACGCAAAAAAAGATAAACCATCACCGATTTCTTGTAGCCATTACTTTTCACGCAAAAAATGATAAACCATCACGATTTCTTGTAGCCATTACTTTTCACGTTACAAATGATAAAAGAAACATTCTATCTATCTCTGTATTTGAATTTTGGGAGGGTTCACCATCTACTTATGTTAACTTTCGAGGTTTTGACCTGAAAATCAACTAGGTATTATAAAGGGAAATAAAAGTTCAAAAATGTAAAAACAAAACAATCTACCTATCTTTGTATAGAAGATCATCTGTATGATTTTTGAGGTCATTTAGAGAAGGTAAAAAAAAACCTAACTTGTTACAAAAGCTAGTTTCAGTGAGACCAAACGGCATGCGTTTAAGCAAAGTGATTTTTTCGAACATGTCCAAATGACCTCAAGTTTGGCATACATGATGACATACCAGTAACAATAAGGAATATCTAAAAAGTTTCACAAAATTTGAAATTTAGGGTGAAAATGATGCCATACATGATGCTGTTTTTCGAGGTTTTGACCTGAAAATCAACTGGGTATTATAAAGGGAAATAAAAAGTTCAAAAAATGTAAAAACAAAAAAATCTATCTATGTATAGAAGATCATCTGTATGAAATTTGAGGTCATTTAGAGAAGGTAGAAAAAATCACCTTATTACAAAAGCTGGTTTCAGTGAGACGAAACGACATGCACTTAAGCAAAGTGATTTTTTTGAACATCTCCAAATGACCCCAAATTTACCATACATGATGCCATACGTGTAACAACAAGGAATATCTAAAAAGTGTCAAAAACATTTGCCAAACCGTATAGCTCTATCAAAAAGAACCTCACCATGGTGCCAGTAAAATTTTTAGTTACAAACTTTCGTATTTTACCTAACCTTCAACAGGAAACTTGTTTCAAATTCTTGGCATACAAGAAACAAATCCCATCTTGATTCGAGCACCACAACCTCCAAACGATGCCGATCCCGATATCGGCATGGTCGGAACGACTATGCTCACCGCCACTCCTAGGTCACCATCGGGATGCACCCTCAATCCCGTCCGCTCATTCGATCACTGACACACCAGAGATACCGCCGATGCCAATGCCGAACGTACATGCTAATGCCAATGCCGAACATGCACGCCGTTGTGGGCACGGCCACGCCGCCCCGCTATGCTGGACGCCAAGACCACCGCGAGGTCTTTCCCTTCGCCACCACACTCCCCTAGCACCCATCTATACACGCCAGAAAGGAGAGACTAGTTTTCTCTATATTGCTCGCGTTCGTGTCCGACACCGTCAGTCAAAGTGTTGAGGCATTCGTCGATGTCCTCGACCATTTCTTCTCTTCTTTGCATGGTTAAACGCGTCTAGTTCATATCTATCTAATGCGTCTGGTCTCGCCTCATGCCGTTCTTTGTGGACGTCGATCTCATCTCGGCACCCCGCTGGCCACCTCCTCCGTGTCATCGTTGTAGAGCTCCGTTTAAGAATCTAATCCTAACCGTGTATTGCCCCTTGTATCAGCGTCATGGCCCCACTTGTCATTCGATATACCGAAGCCCCACTCGTCCGTGTTTTGGTTAGGGATACGGCGATGCTTACGGTAAAACAAAGATGGATGGTCTGACGTGTCTTTGCGGGCTCTACGTGGCCCCACTAGTCAGCAGATAACGGTCAAAGTTGTTGACCCGTCGGGCAACCGGCCGTTCCAGCACTTGTGAGGGTTTCAGACAAGGGCTTGGGCAAAACTGAGGAAAAACGAAGTGGCTGGGGAAAACTGAGCACAACTAAAAACCCGAGGGCACGAAAATAGAAATCCCTATCAAATAATATATGCATTATTCAAATAATATGGACAAATAATTAATATTTAAATCTAAATACTGCAATTGGGCAAATAATATCTTTAAATCTGTAAACCGCAATTGGAACGGCATCTTCTTCGGTTGCAGCGTGATGGTGGAGCGCCGGGTGCAGCGTGATGGTGATGGAGGTGGACGTGGAGGTGGCGTCATGCAGAGATACAAGAAACGTGATGGTGATGGAGGTGGACGTGGAGAGGCATGGACTAATATAACTTAGGTATGCAAGAAACGTGTCCCATGACTGAGTGAATGTAGAGATGTAAAATACACAAGGAAATATGTCGCTAGTTCATACACATAGTTCGATATATGTTGAAAGACACATAGTTCATACACATACTTCGATATATATTGAAGACTTATAGAAAGACACATAGTTCATACACATAGTTCTTTAAATGTGGAGACAATCAACATGGCTATTGTAGCCAACTAGCTCCCAATAACTCCTAGCCATCTCGAAGCCCAGACGGGCGTCTAGAGCGGCATAGTGCACTTGCTCGTAGCTCAATGGAACATTGACCCACCCAAATATCAGTTCATCTTCTTTTTCTTGCGCGGCGTCCTTCTTCTTGTACCTCTTCCTCTTCTTCTTCTCAAGATTTGTCCCAATGATAGAATTCGCCAGATCATATAGACTCGGAATGGGATTATTTGTGGGATTCGGGAGTATCTTCTGGAGGTCGAACGCAGAAGTAATATGAATACTGTCGGTACTCAGCATCTCCACATCATTGCCGATAGCCGCGCCGCAGAATATGATGTTCTCGTCCTGCAAGAACTCCTTGAGAACTTATGGCACTTCATCATCCTGACAAATCTGGAATACCAAATTCTCGAACGCCACCGAGAGTTGAAGGACGGCGGCGCGCTAATCACCCTCACGAGGGTTGATGAACTCGCAGTCCAAGCCGACGCACTTGATTGGTGCGTTGTCGAGATAGTCCCTCTTCACGGCGCGGATCCACTTCTCCATCCTTCTTGCACGGAGAGCGATCGTGACCTTGAAAAACATCCATTCGGCAATGAGGTGGTATACCCAAGTTCGAGGAGCCGGGTCACGCACGAGGTGCTCCATTGAGTCCGAAACGTCGACATAGAGGAGAGCTTTTTGCAATGGTGGAGAAGATGAGATGGAGAAGAATGTGTGTGGCAATGGTGGAGAAGATGTGAGCATATAAAGAAAAGGAACATGAAGATGAACATGCTAGCCACCGGGTGATCAATTCCCGTGGCTGGCCGCCGGCGCCGGCGGCTCAGATTCCCGTGGCCGAGCGGCGCGTGACACTTGATTTCGAAGCGGGCCAGTAATGGTGACGCGACGATCGGCTTTCGCGGGAACGAACTGTTTGACTTTAAGTCCCGGCGCGTGTCACCAGATGGGACTAAAGGGGGTACCGTAGGCGCAGCGGGCCTCAAAACCCTTTAGTCCCGGTTTGGAATACAAACCAAGACAAATGTGTCCGAACGAACCGGGACCTATGGGTGCCGTACGATTGGATAGATTCGGGGCGACGTGGGCAGGCCTTGGTCCCGGCCCAGGACACGGCCGGAACCAAAGGAACTACTAGTGCAGTCACTTGTGACAAAGTATTATTTTTGAGATATTTATTATTCAATAATTCTTGTCAAACTCCTATTTTTTATATAACTATTTACTTAACAAACATCTATTTTTTAGTTCCAAAACTTCCACCCCTAACCCCTCTTGCTCCTTAGATCTACAGATGATGTTCCATTTAACTAATCTGTACTTTTGTTTTAGTTGATCCTTCTGCCAGAAAAAATGAGATTGATATAAGTCTACTCTTTTCCTAATCTCTTTATGTATTTCAATAAAAGATAGCATGAATTTCGGTAGGCTAGTTCACACTACATTTATCAAGATAAGCCTATCTCCATTTGAAAGAAACTTGCTTTGTCAGCATCCCAATTTAAGTTCGAAGCGAGTTTCAACGGAACTTCACTCCTTGTTCAATAGTCGTCTATGATGAATGGGGATGCTGAGATATTTTAAATTGGGAACGGTAAAAGGGCATTCAGCTAATCCTCAACTAAAACACTCGTAGCTTAACCAAAGAGAAACGTGATCAAGTAAATCATGAAAAGGCAAGCATATATGTTCGCAGCACATGACCTACTCTATCAAGCATACAAAATCCACTCGGCTAATGTACTAATGCATGACATCAATCTAGCTTTTTTTGTGTGCTTTGACTAGCCAAATCACTGAAAAGAAGTGATGCTGGATTAATCCAAATTTATTATTAATAGGCCGGTCCCAGCTAGTAATTAACCAGTCCTCTTACCTGGTCTAGCATACATTCATACAATTCCAGTTGCAAGATCTTCTTCTTTAATCCTGCACAAGATCAATCAAATATTCCAAGATCACCCAGAGATTCCTGTGCCCCACCAATGACAAGCCCTAGCTTTCAGTTCATGGCCGGGATGATGATGATGCCATGATGGTGATCTGATGCAAGGTGCATGCCGATTAATTGTCCACAAGGATGAAGAAGAAACAACGTGCTCCTCGTATCAATCCAAAAAAAGGAACATAAATGAAGTCACCAGGATGGTCCTGAGCCTGGGTTCTAACCAAGCATGGACCTGTCTAAGCTTGAGAAAAGTAAGTGAAAATTACTTAGGTTTTAGTGAAGTGCTTAAGGAATTGAACAATGGTCCTGAGCTCCTGGCCAATCCATGAACCTAGGGGAAAGCTAACAGAGTATAGAAGTTAGAATGGTGTCTTTAAAGTGAAAGTATTTTTTCGCAAGTTGCAGCCATTCAGGGTGAAGGAGTAGAGTTAGAAGTGGCCTGTTCATATGATTAGCTAAGATTATTTGGTCCCCTACAATACCTAGGAGGGATGTACATGGACACGCACTCACTGCTCACTTTGCTCGGCGCGCCGCGGGCGATTCACTAGCAACACATAAGAAATCCTGTGGTAAGGAGAAGATCAAGTCCCTGTTTGAGAAACCGGAGCTGGAACGTTTCCATGAAAGTATCATGTTCTTGACATCTATAAAGAAACTTAGCATTATAAAACAGGGCAAAACAAGAGAAGATACAACTACCTACAGACAGATTATGTCATGCTCACTATCCTCATTTATTTATTCTGAAATGATTCACTAACTTTATTTGCATAAGTGCATAACACATTAGCTGAAGGCAGCAAATTTATTGAAGACAGGCATTTTTGTTCTCTCTTAACTACAGCATATATGCAGATTTGATTGTGGGAATAAACCTATGTGTAATGACATAGCGTGCCTAGTTAGACCTAATAAACATTGCACTTAGATAGAGCAAACACAGAAGCATGGATTTTATCAAATAGGAACCCGAGATAATGACATAAATTACCTTTTAGGTCAGCATGCAGGTGCGCGAAGAATGTACCGACCAAAGAAAGCGCAAAGTCCTAACAGAAAATCAATGATATGTTGGACGGAATATAAGAACGGAAAAACAAAAGGAATATTTGAACCTTCTATGTTGGCTGCATGACAATAGTTAGAAAGAAACTTCTGCCTCAGACAAGAACATTAAACCTTCATTATTCTATCCAACAGAAACGCTCATATCTGGCACTGAGTTTTATTTATGAAGATACCCCTTCAACCACTTAGTGATGCATGAGAAGTGCACTAAGAGATGAGATGGATTCATCTTTATCTTTACAAAGAGAAGATGGCAGATCTATGAGTGGTGTGCATCAATTTAAATGATATCTTCAGGAGCATTGCACAAGAATCTTCAGCCTTCAGGAGCATTGAACTGAATTCCAGCAACGGTTGTTCCTGTCATTGTAAAGAATGTTCACCAAACGGAACCAAAAAGTCTGAACCCTAGATAGTAGGGACCAGATGCCATGTTTGGGGTATATTTTCACGAGTCTCTTGATAGGAGATGCAAGAACCACTTGCACAGTGTAATATGGAATCAGATTCACAAATCACATTTTGTAGTGACAAGTGAACTGTTCAAAGGTGTATAATTCTAATTGTCTGCTTGCTTTGTATACTGCCAATTGGAGATCTAGCAAAAAATATGAGTAATATTCTGACCAGTTATCACTATGGAATTAGATTCACAACCATAATGAACAGAAAGGCTTACTATGTGTGATGGTGATGCTTTGCGCAGGATAGCTATGAACAGCCAGCTAGGGCGAAAAGTAAAGCAAAATGG
This sequence comes from Lolium rigidum, assembly GCF_022539505.1. Lineage (NCBI taxonomy): Eukaryota > Viridiplantae > Streptophyta > Magnoliopsida > Poales > Poaceae > Lolium > Lolium rigidum. The sequence goes on along the minus strand of NC_061508.1, from coordinate 326,884,892 downwards.
ATTTGGAGTATTTTTGTTTGTTGTAGCGATCCAACATGTTTTTCTCTGTTTCACAGCAAAATGTTTTAATTTTTAAAGAATAAAACTTGTGAGATGATTCTTAACACTCCTTTTCTCTGTTCCACAGCACAATGTTTTCTTTATATAGAATAAAACTTGTGATTTTTAACACAGCAAGCCTTTGGTGATCAAAAGTAATCCCTCTCCTAAAATAAAGTCACCCTTTAATTTCACAACTTCAACTATAATTAATAATTATAATGTATCCACAAAATTTGTATAAATATGTACAAAATGAAGATGATTTGGAAGACAAATGCAACAATATACCAATCCATATAATTTGGTATATACTAGTGATCAAAGTTGTGCTTCAAAGACTGAGTTATATTTTGAGATGGAGGGAGTAGTTTGCAAGCAGAGATTAACCTTGCACATCACCTGGCACAAGAAAGCTACTGTACAAAGCTAACGACAGCAGAATACAAGATGAGCGTAAAATCTGGCCCAAAGATCACCTTAGCCGCAAGGAAGGTACATCAATGGCAAACATTTTGCAATGAGTATTCGAGCAAATCGACGCATTCAAGCTGAATATGACTGGGAGCAACAACAAATCACATGACAACAGGTAAAAGTAGAGTTCAAACATTTCCCATACATATGACAGCCGATTTCACAATGTGATACACATGGTACTTTAATCAACCTGGAATTACACAGCTCTAAGTCTGCAGCAACTTCTGGTAGAAATGGAATATAGGGCACACAATGAAGCTGCGTCTACTGACCACCCCTCAGAGCAAGCACAAGATGGAGCACTGAACCTCCTTCAATGTTGTAGTCCTTGGCAGTTTTGTCATCAGCAAGTTGCTTCCCAGCATAGATGAGCCTGCTCACAGGACAGGTTTCTTGAGATCAATGAGTGCAAACACATATAAAGCAACGTGAAGCTTAACGAGAGAATGCTAACACATATAAGACTCCCAGATTTCATTTTCATGAGTTACCTCTGTTGAACAGGTGGAATTCCCTCTTTCTCCTCCACACGTTCCTTGATTCTATCGATTGTGTCAGTGGGCTCAATGTCAATCTCGATTTCCTTCCCGGTAAGTGTCTTCACCTTAATCATAGTTCCACCCCTGAGCCTCAGCACCAAATGGAGAGTGGACTCTTTCTGGATGTTGTAATCAGCCAATGTGCGCCCATCTTCCAACTGCTTTCCAGCAAAAATTAGCCTTTGCTGGTCTGGGGGGATGCCTTCCTTGTCCTGAAGAAATTAAACCAGCATGACAAATTTTCAGTTACTCATTGGTATTTCAATGATAAAAGTTCCAGAAAATGGGTCTCTACTCTCTACAAGCACAAGCAGGAGCCAAAATAAAATTCCATACCACATCACAGCCAAAAGGATGGACAATACAATACCTTTCAACTGTGGGGTGGTTCTAGATCTCATACCAGCAAACAGAATAAAGAATGCAGTATTACATTACAAAAGATATAAACACTGCAAGCTTACGACAGTAGTTCAGCCAACAGTCATCTATTAGTTTAAAAAAGCACAAGTGTAACCATAAGCTATACATTTAAAGCAGTTCCTTGCCCGCAAAATATGGCATGTAATTCGGCATAGTAAGGACATTAAATAACTGCTAGGCGACGATGAAGAAACATTAATCGGCTACTGCTTGGTCGGCTGGAGAGTAGAGAGTAATCAGCAGATTGACTGATTTAATCAGTCAGGCATTAATGGGTGGCCAACTACACTTAAAAAAATATGTATAAGAGAGAAAGAGATAGTAAATGGGCATCTATATAGTTAGCTCAGTACTTCTCCAAAACCCAAAAGCCAATTAGATCCTATACTCCGCAGCCACCACCACCTTCTCTTCCTTTTTTCAGCTTGTCGGCCTGAACTAGCCAACCATCTCACCTGCTGGCCACTATCATATTCTCCAGGGCACCACCCAGTCCACTCTTCTTGCACCTCCATCACATCCCCTGCTAAAGGAGGGTGCTGAAGGTGGCCTTGAACTTCTGCAGGCAACATCAGGTTGCCAGCAGAACAAACTGGACGTCGGCGATGGAATCGAGCAGGGGGGGGGGCAGGGATCGAGCATGAGCGCCCAACCTTAATCGAATCGGGTAGATGTTTGCAGGGAGGGGTGACCTAAAGCTCGAAATTTGGCCAGTTAATTATAAAACTACAGACTGATTCAGGTTGTCAGACGGATTAATCAGCACAGGCGAGTAACAACCGATCACACTGAATTCAATTCGGCGACCCACTTAGCACCTTTTAACCGGCCAGTTAATCCCTGAATCGGTCGATTATTTGATCATTGTGGTACATTATCTCCACCTCATGATGCAAGTTGAGCTTGTGAATAACGTTTGTCCTGTACTTAGTATGGTGATTTCGCATGTGCACTGGCTAGTCTGGGTTGAGTAAGGGAGGGAAAACAGGAACTTTTGATCGTCAGTCAATCAATTGGTATATACATATCAGATTTTCCTACAATTCAGGTTTTATTGATCAATAATATGTAACACAAAACTAACCTAGCCGCACAAAACCCACAGCCTGCGGGTAATAACATCAATACATCATAAGGCCACGCTCCCCTCAAACAGAACAATTTTTTTTTGACTAAAATTAACTTTCTTCCCCAATTCTACAAAATCATTAGGTTATTACAGCACCACACTACTGCAGACTATTAGCACAAAACATATACACAGCGCAGTGCCAGACCTAAATCGAAGGGAGGCCAGAACCCACTCCAACCCAGACAACTAATGATCTAAGAAATTTCACCGAGACAATAATCATCTAAGGCCGCGCGCACGATTCGGGCACGGCGGCGGCGCAGATCGAGGGCGGGTCAGCGGGGAAGGGAGGAGGGGAGCGGACCTGGATCTTGGCCTTGACGTTGTCGATGGTGTCGCTGCTCTCGACCTCGAGCGTGATGGTCTTCCCGGTGAGGGTCTTGACGAAGATCTGCATCTCGGGACCCTCCTCTCGGCGTCGATCTGCCTGCTAGGGTTTTGCTCGGTCCTCGCCGGAGGTTTAGGTCGCGTCCGTCCTTGGGTCTGCTCTGCTCGGGGATGATGATGATGATGATTGAGGCGTGGCTGTTTTGCATATATACACCCTGCGAAGGCCGTAATTGCGTCGATGTCGGGCCGCGTTTCCCCAACAGGCGCTGGCCGGATCGGATTCGGTGGCAGTTTGTTTCCATGGGCTAAGACGAGGCTGTGAGGCGGGCCGGGCCAGGCCTACATGCGTTTGTGTCAAAATACAGATTTTGCTTGGTCACACCAAAAAATCAAATTTCGCTTTTGCTTTAAAAAGAGCTTTGGGCGCGGAGTCCCCCGGGAGCTCCAATTGCCCGCTTTAAGGGACCTCCTATACACCGATCGGGTCGGCGCGGACGGGGTGCCGCACACCCCCCGACCCAGCGGTTGTGTAGTGGGCCGTGGCCCATCAGGTAAGGTTATTTCTTTTTTCTTATTCTATTTCTTTTTTTCTTTTCTGTTTACATATTTTCGTTTTTTAAAAAGAAGAAAATTTTGAATCTGTTTTTTAAAAATCTAGAAGTTTTAAATATTTTGTCTATTTTCAAAAAAAAATTGTCGATAAATGTTTTTTAGAATATTTTTTCAAAATTTCAACTTTTTTTCAAAATTTGAACATTTTTTAGATTGAATATTTTTTCAAAATTTCGGGGTTTTTTTCAAAATTTGAACATTTTTTTGAAAATGAACATATTTTAAATTAAACATTATTCGATTATGAACATTTTTTGAATACGAACAGTTTTTTGCTTTCAACACTTTTCAAATTTGAAGGTTTTTCAATTTTGAACTTTTTCAAATTTGAAAATTTTCGACTTTTAACAAAAAGAAAAGGATACAAAAAATTAAAACAAAAAATAAAAAAATAAAAAAACAGAAAACAAAAACAAAAAAAGGAAAAAAGGTGAAAATGGCCCAAGCCCAATACCCGACCAGGGTGTGCGGTGCCTGGTAGGCACCGACCTGGTCGGTGTATAGGATTTGTCGCTTTAAGCGGGAGCAAGTTTCCATTTCGGCTGAGCACTAGCTTATGGGCCTCCCGGCAGCAACCCAACAAAAGGGTACTCGCTCTTTTTTTGTTATCTTTTTCTTTCTTTTATTTTCTGTTTTCTTTTTCATTTTTATATCTGAAGTTTTAGAAAACCGAACATTTTTCAAAAAATAAACATTTTTAAAACTGAACATTTTTTAGAATGAAACAAATTTCAAAGTGAACATTTTTTTAAACTGAACTTTTTCAATATGTAAACAAATTTCAATTTTGAACAAATTTTGAATCTAAACAAATTTCAAAGTTGAGAAAAGTTCAAAAATTAAAATCTGAAAAAATTTAAAAAAAATCAAAATTTCAAATATGAACAAACTTTATAGTCTGAACAAATTTTGAATATGAACAAATTTCGTAGTCCGAACAAATTTCGAATAAGAACAAATTTCATAGTCTGAACAAAATTCGAAAGTTGAACAAACTTTAAATCTGAAAAAATCGAAAATTTCGAAATTGAAAAGGTTCAAAATAAACATAACAGAAGAACGTTGAAAAAACTGAAATCGGAAGGAATGGGAAAAAACGAAAAACGAACCTGAAGCCTGAAGGGGACGAACCAGTCCCTCCTCTCGTTAGATGGGCCTGGCCTAGAACTGGTTCCCTAAGCGGGCGTCCTATGTATCCTCCGCATTAAGCGGAGAATAGAGTTTGCCGATTCCCCCGGAGACATCGCTGAACACCCGTGGGAAACATTTTGTAGCAAAAACTTGGTGCTATTGTAGTAAATCCGATCTCGCTGGAGACCTGGTAGCGAAAAATTTGTACTAAAATAGCAATACTGCAACACAACTGTAACAAACATTTTATACTATTGTAGCATCACGCCATTTTTTACGAGGTCTTCGGCGAGATCCGTGTTGCACATCCGGCGGCCACGATTCCGGTGTGGCACAAGAGGTGCTAAGGGGCACCAGCGCGATGGACCTTCGGGCTGGTGGAGGTTGACGGCGAGCCCCTTAGGGCACAGGACGATGCAGTGGGGGTCGATGGCGACGCCCTCGGGGCACAGAGCAGCAGCACCTCTGGGCACATGCCGCTGTGATGTAGGTCAGCGGCCCCTTCAGCACCCGCACCCCGCCCGAGTAATGCTACATCTACGGATAGAATTTACAAAAATTTCTTACAAGCACAGTGGAAGAGCTGCCTGATTTGTACGTGCTCCGGAATTTCAGCAAAGGAAAAAATCTGCACCAACCACCCTTCTACACATCAGCCCATAATTACAGTTCGTAGCAATCTTTCTGTAAGTCTAGCATTACCGCCCCGCCCCATCCGGCGGTGCGTGGCTCCAAGAGGCGGTGATCGATGGCGACGGTGGTGGCGCTATGTGGGCACGATGGTGGGGCTGCATTGGGAACAGAGGTGTGCACGGTGGTCTTTCTCGATCCCATGGACGAAGAAGATGTGGTGCTTCGTTGACTCACGGGATAAGATGGTGGGCAAGCCCCTCGTTGGGACACGTGTCACGCCCTGGCCTAGGAGGATGAGTTGCATCCAATGATGGCGAGAAAATTGCACAAATCAGCAACTTTTGGGGCAAAGGTTGCACAAACCAGTCACTCAAATTTCGATTTGTACAAACCAGTGACTCTTGGGGTAATTGTTTGCACAAAGCTGTAAAGACTTGAATCCTGTGTTTAAGGGCATCTCCAACGAGGCGACGCAAACAGACGCTGTGCGACCGTTTCCGTCCGCGCGGACCGGAAATGCGTCTACACCCTGCTCCAGTGGGGCGACGTATTGTGTTCGGGGTGTCCGCAACGACACAAACGCGACGCAAATATGCGGCACGTTTGCGTATCCGTGGACGTTGCGCGGTGCCGAGCGTCCGCTCGCTTCCTCTACGGGCCCGCCTGGCAGCGAGCCTGTATCGAGGCATCACGCTTCCGCGTCTGCGCCGCAGCCTTCGACTTCAGTGTTGCGGCTGCCTGTTCTGCGCGCGCACTGGCGGGCGGCGGGTTCAATGGTATCGTTTCCCGCGCGCGGCCGGCCTCAAAAGTCGACCGACACAATTCCTACCCTCGCCTACACCTCCACTCCCACCTCCACCGCCGCGCGCCGCTGCAGCACCATGGGGAAGAAGAAGAACGACTTCGAGGCGTCCGGCAGCGGCACCATGGGGAGGCTGATGCACGGGAACTGGACGCCGTGCGATGCCTGGTCGGGCGTGCAATTGCCTAGCGGCTGGCGGCTCAGCTACCGCGGGTGCCCGTCCCTCAGCCCTGGGCTCCTCAACCGCCGCCACAGCCCTGGGCTCCTCCGCCACAGCCACAGCCCTGGGTGCCTCCACCTCCAGCACTGTTGTGGGTATACTTTATGGGTATATCAACGGCATGGCCTAGATCCGGCAAGCCCGGGTGGCCCACAGATGGTGATGTGGCATGTGGCCCATCGGGCGTCCCAGCTGTAGATTCTGAAGGATGAAGTCCAGCCCAGGAGCAGGAAGTCGGATCCCAACCGACCTACGAAGGAGGCCGGATCCGTGGAGGCCCATAAGGTATCCGGATCCCGCACGGTATAGAAGGAAGGAGGACCCTTGACGTACACGGCAAGACATTGTACCGTAGTTAGGCAACTTGAATTCCGGCTAGGACTCTCCATGTAAACCCTAGATCCATGCGCCTTTATAAGCCGGATCCCGGGAGCCCTAAAGGCACAACCACAACTCATTGTAACAACGTGAAAGCGCCCAGATAATTCCAGACAAGCAGCAGTAGGCCTTGCCATCGCGCAGGTGATCCGAAGCTGGGTAAATCGCGTACCACCGTCCCGAGGACTCTCCGCCCAATGGCCCCTACTTCATCTTCCCTCCATGAGGATCCCTCCTCTAGAGTACCGTCGAATAGGCAACGACAGTTGGCGCCCACCGTGGGGCCAGCGGCGTCTGGAGGCCGGAACCGGGAGGGTTCTACCTTCGGAGGCATCGGCGACACCATCGGGCGCGTCATGTACGCTGGGAACTTCTCAGAATGCCTTATGTGAACTTGTTCTGACGGAAGTAGTTTCTCCAAGTTTTGAAGAAACATATGAACTAGACAAGGGTTTATCAAAAATGTTCATTGTAATTTGTTTTGCCTAACTCGTTATGAAGAAACATATGAATTAGCGGGGTGGCGCCACGTGGTCTTGGTGACTGTTGATGGACACACATAGGCTGGGGGTGTTGTCTCATGACGACATCGATGGTAGCTAGACATGGCTATGGCTACGCAGATCTGTGCCATGAAGATGGACCATCGGTTGGTGGTAACGACTTCTGTAGCAAGTATAGTGTGCATGAGGTGCTCGCTAAAGAGTCTATTAGACTGGATGAACAGGCCCGTCTGCATCTGTTCTATGCACAGACTAGGTGTACTCCCTCGATTTTGGACAAAAAAGTGGTCAACAGAGATTCTATAATGCTCCAATCTTGCTGTTATTTGATGTATAATGGTCCAATCTTGCTGCCATTTTTTTATGTAAGTGCTCATATTATTCACTACTCATGTATGATGTTGTAATGCTCTGATTTTGTTTACAGTGAAGCCATATTATTAGAATTATGCACTTTGTATTTCCTTTTTCTAGATATGGTAATTCTGTAGGCAAAGCCTGAAGCATTTGCACGTGCCTGCTGACCTGCATGCGATGTGGTGGAGATATAGGCTATTAAGCACCGGAATCAAGTCATTATAGCTTTGTATAAACAATTACCCCAAGACTCACTGGTTTGTGCAAAACGAAATTTGAGTCACTGGTTTGTGCAATTTTTACCCCAAGAGTTGCTGGTTTGTGCAATTTTCTCAATGATGGCCAACCCGAAAGTTGCTCACGCCGCAGATTCCGGAGGAATCTAATCATTTTACTTATCGATTTTGGGAATCTAATCATTTTTCTTACCAATCTCGGTCAGCAATTGGTAGTACAGTTTTCTTAAAGAACAATTGGTACGGACAATCAAACTTATTCTAAAAATGATAATCAGTCAACTATTGGATGCCCGATGTGCTCGAAGAATATTCTCACCGCCATGAAGCATGCCGCGTCCAAAAATAGAGTACTACTACTAAATAATCTTGTGAGAAAAAGAGTAGTACAAATTACGGCGGAAGAAACGAGATCCGGCATTTTTGGATTCAAACAGGCCTGAACACACGTGAATGCAAACGAAAATATTTCAATTCTTCTGCGAGAAAATACACCAAAATAACATGTATAAAAGCCTGCCAGGATGACTTCTTCAACTCTCCTCCGATATTCCTTCACATCCACTCTGCCGTCGCCACAGCTCAGTCCACGCCGCCGCCGGCCTGCCGCACGAGGAGCCATGGCTCCTCTGATTCGCCGCCGCCTCCTAGTCGTCGTCCTCCTCCTCCCCGTCCTCGCCGTCGCCGCACTGCCAGCGGCGGCCGCAGCGGCCTCGTGCAAGGCGTGGCTGGTGCAGTCCATCCCCACCGACATGCCCCACCTCCGCCGCGTCCCGGGGGTCCTCTCCACAGGTACCATCCCGTCCGCTCCCCTTTTGATGTAGAGCCATGGAAAGACGGCGTTACGTTTGATGTACTTCAGCTGTCCGTCTGCAACCGTGTTAACCTGAGAATGGAGGTGTGGTCTGCTGAAGGGGGGAAAATGTGACATCTTTTGAGTGTGCTCGGTTGATTTACAGAGGTTGCGTGGTTGATAATTTGAGATTATATATGAAAACAATGGAGATGTAGTTCTTGTGTGCCTTCTGTTGCGCATTTGCTCGTGCCTGGTGTAGCCGTGTAGGGATATCGATTTGCTAGAACTGATGGATAATCCACACTTCGGCAGTAAACAATCGTCGGCCGTATCCATATCGATAGTTATTTTGGTTGCTGTTGGTTGTGATGCTGAATTGCTTGCATGTGTGTCTTATTTATCTTTTGGAGTGAATCATGTGTATCTTTATTTTCATAGGATTTTCTGAACTCTGATCTCCTGCTGATCCGCAGCGGATGTGCTCCAGTGGCTCTCAGGTAATGCGACGAAGAACTTGGATATCCTTGCACAGTACTGGCAGTTATTAGCGCAGCCAAAGAACCCCAAATCAGGGGATTACGGGTTCTCTGAGAGTGACATGAGAAGATTTGGGGCCGAACAGGGGCTCCGGGTTTACAATGCACTGGAGAATGCTGCAGATCGTAAGGTCAAAATCAGGCAAGGGTTGATATTGAAATTTTAGTGTTAACCAGAGTACCAGGCTACTATCCTTACAATGATTTCTTTGTCGTAGGAAGCTACCTTTCACATTGTGTTGTTGCAAAGGCCAGGTCTACTTGGTATTAACTTTATATTAATAAAATCAACATACTGTCCATTACTGAAAGAAAAAACTACATGACAGTGATAATGCACATGTGGCACTTTGCAGTCAAATGCTTAAGGCAATCAGGAAAAAATAGTGAGATAACAAAAATAAGTGAATTTATAATGTACAAAAGTATTTCCCATAATTGTATGTATAGGAGACTTATTTCTCATGTTAACAATCGTAGCATCTTTTTCAGGATTGTGCAGCACTCTGGATTTGCACCTGAATTCGACCAAGAGAGCGCTGATCTCGCTGCTGGAAGACCAAATGTTCAGAATGCAACCTTGCTTTTTGAGGATTGGTGGGGATCTGGCGTTCTGCATGCAAAAGTATGGATATCCGACAAAAAAGATTTGTATATTGGATCTGCAAACAATGATTGGAAGTCCCTCACCCAGGTATATATGAAAGCTAAATTATCCTATATCCTTGTGGTGTTATTATATTATTGTAGTTTCCGAAGTAGTGCTGTATAAATAAATTTGTGAAGGGAAGTGTTTAATACTAGCTGTGGTTTTTTTGTTGCAGGTGAAGGAGCTTGGGATTTATTTTACTAGTTGTCCACAGATAGCAAAAACTGTTGAAGTATATTTTCAAAATCTTTGGACACTTTCAACGCTGAATTCAACCACTTACACTAAAGTTGCCTTGGATAAGCAGTGGCAGACTTCTAGAAAAGTGCCATGCTGGTCGCATTTCCTACAACCAAAAGATAGATGCAGGTTTGTATCCTTCTCTATAATTAAGGAACAACCACCTAAATGACAATGCATTATCTATAATTTGTCGATGTTTTGGTCAAGGTGCTGACAACATTTAGCCCTGTTCCTTTTATCTTCACCGTTTATGTAAGGTGCATAATTTTGTTTGATGTTAAAAGGATGTAATAATTGCTAGTATTATTTACTTGAAGCCATGTTGTCGTTTCATAAATTTGTCAAAACAATATTAGTAGGCATAAATACTCTAATTCTTGGACCCAGTTTTCCTGAATTTAATAATGGAAATTTCTCCCATCAGGTCACCACTGCCCCTTTCTGTCGATGTCCCATATGTGGATGGCTATCCATCACTTGCCAATCCTAAACTGCTTGATGTTTTAATCGAAACCCCTGGGCTCAAGAGTTCCAATAAAGAACACTACTTCAGCTATCTTTCGTTTTCTCCACCTGAGGTAATGTCACGTATTGTCCTTTTTCTGAAGAACAAGAAAATAACTTTCGAGTTTTTACCACAAGCTGTGACCTGTGAAATGTGGACAGTAGTACTATAGTATTAGCTGGTACAGTTTTCAGTCAGTTGGTGCTGTAATAGCCAATCATCTAGCGCACAGCCATACACTAATTTCTAGTGGCCTTTACATTTTCAAAATTTGTTTTCTTTGGCATAGTCTATGTTCTAAGGCAGAAAACTAGAATGTCTGCTTCAACAATTGATAAATCTGTCAAATATTTATTCCAAGCTGTGTGATTCATTTGTTAATGATCCATTGCCAGATCACATGGCCTTTTACAATACTGTCTTATTTGGTACTGCAATGGTGCAAGGAATAGTCTAGTAAGTTGTAACACATCCCGCGGTGTTGATTCAACGTGTTCATGTTTTGCAGCTGTCATTTGACAAGTTCCAGGCAGATGAGCAAGGTTGGGTCGACACCATCAAATCTGTCAATTCTGAGGGAATGGTGCGGATAAATACTATGGATTGGCTTGGACAGTCGCAGTATGCTCCTCAAACTGTGTTCTGGCCATCGTTGTCATCAGCGATATCTGAGGTATTCAAGTTTGCTTTCATGATTCCTCAAAAAAAAAAATTGCCCAAAAAAAAAGTTTGCTTTCATGTTCGATTTTTGGCAAACCCTTAGAGAATTGGTTATTGGTATCACTTTCTCTAAGAATATTCTCATTGTAATATGCCATAGACATATCAATACTCAACTGTATCATTTGACTAGTATTTTACTCGGAGAAAACAAGACGGGTTGTCAGTGGTAGGTAGGAGGGGGACCCTGTTCATGTTTCAGTAGAATTGGCATACTATATGGTCCTATGTAGACTGCAAGGAAATTTGATTTGCAGCATTAGAATATATAGATAACCTAAAATTTAGTTAAAAGAACGTTCTAAAATATTATTCGTCAAGGAAATATTTCTTTATCATGGTTCCATCGATGTAAAATGGGTGTATGAGAGCTCAAATACGACCATTAATATATAGGTTACAAAATGTTAGAAATTCCTAAGAAAATGAACAGTTATGCAGAAAAGTTGACCGTATCCTAGGTTAAACCTATGAAATTTCCCGCTCTCTAGTGTGCACTACCAACTCACAGCGTCTCCACCCATTCCCTGAACTTCCCTTCAGTTTCAGGCGGGCCTCAGCTGTTACTTCTGTTGGCCTCGTGGCCCCTATACCCCCCTTGCAGCCATTAAGGCTGTCACTGCCTTCTAAACGCGGCTGTCAGCTATGCTGCAAATATCCAGGTGGTGCACCATCATGACCACATGATCACCACAATCAGTACTATCCAGTTGGCAATTTCACCATAACTGCAGCACCACGGTTGCTAACAGCAGAACTTTGTGGAATTTTATCTTGCTACATCAGTCTATTTAAGCAGCCTACTGACCTTTTGTTCTTTTTCAAAATTTCCCATTTCGTTTTATCTCTATTCATTAACATTGAATTCACCTACTAGTTAAAGATAAATTGACCATTGGTAGGTAATAATCTCCAAGAATGCAACTGTGAGGATCCTTGTCGCCTACTGGACACACTTCATCCCGAACACCGAAAACTACCTGAAGAGCCTCCTATACTCAAACATCCTCTGCGCGTCTTCCAAGTACAACCACTGCGGTGGCAAGGTTGAGATCAGGTACTACGTGGTTCCAGGGTACAACTCTACCGGACCTGCCTTGTCCCAGGGCGCCGCGACGGGGAACCGTTACCCCGACTTTACCCGGGTGAACCACGGCAAGTACGCCGTGAGCGACACGAGGGCCAACATTGGCACCAGCAACCTTATCTGGGACTACTTCTACACCACGGCGGGGGTGAGCTTCGGGACGTACAACCCCTCCATCGTCTCGCAGCTGCAAGACGTGTTTGATGCGGACTGGGATTCTCCGTATACTGTACCGGTTAAACCTCTGCAGGCATCGGTGTAGGATCAGGCGATGAGATCGGTTCGATCTTTTCTGAACCTGCTGTCAGTAAAGCACATCGGGGGAGTGGATTGGGGAATTTTAAAATAACATTGATACTACTACAAGCGGAAACTACACGCAACATTTTTCTCCAGAACCTCCAAAGACAGGGAGTTCTTGCAATGCATAGAGAAGAACTAACTGGCGCAGTTCACAAGGAAAGCTGGGACGAAGAAGTGGGGGATGACTCTGACAATGAGCAAGCGTCCTGAGGGGGCGTCGCCGTTCCTCGTCCTGTGAAGCATTTATGTTTGTTTTGTTCCCTGTAGAGAGAATAAGTCAGTGCATCGATGATTGTAATCCCGAAATGTAAATATAGATGTATTTTGCACTGCCTACAATTTCTTTGGTTTGCTTCACTTTGTTTATGTGTTTGTTTTTCAGTGGGCACAGCTGTAATCGCGAATTGGCGATCGTGTGCAGCTTTACGGCAATATGGCGAACTCATTGTAACAAAACCGACTGCTCATTATGATGCATGTTGGAGGGGAAAAGATACACCTGTGCTGTGCGTGTGTTTCATCAGTGCCGTTTTGGCGTGTCAAGGACTCTGGAAGTGGAAGATACACATACACCTTTTGCAAATCATTGGTGAGGAAGGTTGGTTAGCCAAGAAGGTTTCCAGACCAGAGCATAAATAACAGTCCCGATCTCAGGTGAGCAGTGAGAGAGACACGTCCCAGATCGCACGTTGGGGTGTCCGGCCATCTCCGTGTTGTGGTGGTCACGGCTGTGTGCCTCTGTGTCTGTTCGCCTGCCTGCCACCATAACCTCCGTAACCACCTCCAACAACTCGGGTTTTATGGGATTCACGTGATCAGGAGGAAAACCGCCATCTGTACGTGCCGGCGACGGCGACGGGGGCTACGAATCACTCGTCAGTCTGCACTTGTGCTGAATGTTATGAGGTTTTGCACGCACGAGTGGCACACTGTCACGAGAATGCACGTTGAGGTCGACGAACCCCACCGAAGTTTTTGCGTATGCTTGGAAACTTGGAGAGGCCACTCATCAGTGGGTAATGAATGTTGTTGTGCACGTCGTCGGACTAGTCAGCGTCAGTCGGCTGGCCTGTACTTGCATTGTGCTTAAACCTGAGATTGGTTCCCGTTTAACCGGATCTTAGTTCAGGATGGAATGAAAATAATACATGGAGCTATTGACAAGATACGTGAGCTGTTGAAGCATGTAGACTCCTCTCCAGCAAGACTTCAAGACTTCAATACAATTGCTAGTAGGATGGGTCTGTCTACAAAGAATGGTATCTACCTGGATGTACCAACTAGATGGAACTCCACTTGGAAAATGCTTGTAGAAGCACAAATATACAAATCTGTCCTTAATAGTTATGCCAGTCAAAAGTTGGAAATTTCTCCAAGTGAGCAAGAATGGAAGAAAGCTGAAGCTATCTGTGAATTTCTTAAAGCATTTGAAGAGCTGACCTTAACCGTTTCAGCTCACAGGAAGCCAACTGCTCATAAGTTTTTGCCAGTTGTGCTCTGTATTCGCCATGCATTGAAAGATCCTGGTTGGCAGACCCATGATGTGTTGAAAGAATTGGCACTTGTGATGCAAACTAAGCTAGACAAATATTGGGATCCTCAGGAGAAGGAGAATGAAGAGCCTAATCGTCGCAGAAAAAGCAAGGAAATTGAGCTTAACGTCGCACTTGTCATTGCGACATTCCTTGATCCAAGGAGGAAAGAAGACTACTTGTATTTCTTTTATAGCAAGGTGTGTAGCAATGAGGAGATGGTTTCCAAACAGGTGGATGTTGCTCTAGACTGGGTGAAAAAGTATGTGAAAGAATATGAGCTACTTGCGGCGACAAGCACTGCATTTTCAACACCTCCTAGTCAAGGAAATACGACTATTGGATCGCCCATTGCAGGGAAAAGAAAGCTGGAAGAAGAATTTGCACAATACAAGTCTCGACGAAGGTCACGTGTACACAAGTCTGAGTTCGACACGTATTTGGATGAATCATGTGAGGAGGACACCCTTGACTTTGATGTTTTGGGTTGGTGGAAGAAAAATGCTGTCAAATTTCCTATATTGTCATCAATGGCACGCGACTTTCTTGCAATTCCTCTCAGCACGGTGGCATCTGAATCTGCATTTAGTTGTGGTGGCAGGATACTTGGAGACACTAGAAGCTCATTAACCCCTGAAATGCTACAAGCATTAGTTTGTGCTAAAGATTGGCTATTCATACCAAAGGTCTCCGAGGTACGTGTCCCATTCTCTTCCATCTCCTTTGACGCTGTCAGTATGTTTTCGACCCTCGGTCTGTATTGGACATCTTGTAATTTTTGTTTTTGCTCTCAACTGTATATGCTGCCCGTTGTAGAAGCCCTTAATAAGTTTTTATTTGAATGACCGTGATAACTGATAAGCAAAGGATTTCCTTGAAAATATGCAGTTCCTCGTGGTACCTTTTTGTCCTAAGTAAACTATTTAACATGCCATCTTGACATGGTAGGCCTGAAATCACTTATGCTTTCCCTTTTTTGTCAGCACATTTGACTTAGGAAGTCGTACGCATCTATGATGTGTGTTCCATTTCTTTTCCTGGCAAGTTTGTGTAGTTCGAAAGTCCTATGCCGTTTCATCTTGCTGGGAAAATCATGTTGCATGCTTTTAGCATTCGTTACAGGAACCCACATTCTCTTGTTCGTTAATAGTGTAAAAAATTGACTGAAATGGTTGCTAACATCTTCACCCTTTCTTGTGATTCAGCTAACATCTAGCTATGGTACGTGATGTCGATGCAACGATGAGGAAGAGAAGTGCTGGATTCTGCTGGTTGAACTTTTTATATTGAGATATATATATTGGTCTAGAACAACCTGGCAGCTATTGTGTTTCTGCTCGCTGAATTTTTTGTTTGACGGGTCTACTAAACTTGACCAGCAACTACTGTGGTGCATTCTATATTTCCAAGCCTACTTGAGCTATGAGGCAACCATATTAGTTGTAGTTGCAGATATCAATTTGTATACTCTGAAGAAGTAATAGATTGCGTCATCACAATATTATTTCATTTTTGTTTTTTTTTCTTGCATGGAATACCGCACTTCTTGTTTTTTTGGATTTATTTAATGCTTGGATTTTACCCCAAGAGACCGAATGAATGAATCAATCAAGCAAGCTATTGCTATATACTCCGTATGTGCTGGTGTGCTGCGACGGGATCATTCAGTCGATCCAACAATATGGGACTGTAGAAGCCATAACGTGAGGAGGTGCCCCTGTGCCCCAGGTGGGTAACTGTTTCTAGAACTGTTGGCCGTAACTATGGTTAATATACTGGTTTTAGTCCAGTTCAAGTGGGAACGTAACGTGGTTCAGTTTTGGTTGGGTGTGAACGCGTTTCCGGTGGGTTTAGTTTAGTTCGGTTCCGTCACGTGCATCCCATGGGTTCAACTCAGGTCTGGTTTAGTTCCCCAACCAATCTCAGATTTAATTGTGCTCTCAACAGCTTGCTTCGTGTACGTGCAGGTAGGTAGGATTGGCAAAATCGACAGAAACTGACCTTTGTTGCTAACTGATTCACAAAGGTCAGATCGGAAATATTTTCGTCGAGAGTTTAGTTTTTTTCTTTTTTGAAACGAGTCGAGAGTTTAGTTTTTGAATTAGTTAGCAACAAAGGTCTCGTTCAGAGTTTACTTTGTGAATTAGTAAGCAACAAAGGTCAGTTCCGTCGATTTTGCCCTTAGGATTAGGGGTTCTTTCTTCCGGGAGGTGATTTGTAACCATGGAATTTGATGGGAGCGGATTTTTTCAGGCCAAGCTAGATGTAACTCATTCTTTTTCAAATCCAAAAACAGCATTTTAAAGCTTCAAAATAAATATGAAAAATCTAGATGTACAGAATGTTGTATTCTAAAAACGTGCAAAATTTAAACTCGAGATACCCTATGTTCGGGGTTACACAAAAAAGTGATAAAATCTGATAACTTTTGAGGTTTTAAAATTCACCAATATAGATGTCAGATTTTCACTTTTTTTAAAACCCAAATATAAGGTATTTCGAGTTAAAAATTTACACGTTGGTACAACACAACATTCTTGTGTGCCACTACTAGATTTAATTTCAGTTTAAAAAAAACTTAAAGATGCTGCTTTCGAAATTTCCAAGAAACGAGCTACACTTAGCAGGTTTGCAGAAAATCCAGTACTTCATATCAGTAGCACTCCGGGATGAAAAGTCTTGTGGTTCACAAACGTAATTTCCTTGGGAGAAGAGTTCCTATCACTACTTGCGCTTTGGATGCTACAACATCGTTCCACCAAAAGTGTCTTGACTTTTTTCAGAATTTAGATATATCTAGACACTATCTATTAGAAAGAAACATCTAAATTTTAACAAAGTTGAGACACTTTTAGTGAGACGGAGGAATAGGAAACTTTTTTCTTGGAAGAACGCCGACGCCTCAAAATTTCAAATGTCTATAGATCCTTCTCCTTCCCGTGCCAAGGAAAAAAACACACATGGTTCCTAATGCAGAAAACGTATGGCACAAGACGCAAATGATTCTAAATTTGTCAATTGTGTGCTTAATTTTATCTTTGCAGACAGTTTATTTGATTCAAAATGTGTGTGATATTTTCATGCTACCTTTTCCCGTCATTAAGCCCGGTGGTCCCGCTTCCCGGTGAAAGTGGCCCCCTCCTCTGGCCCCACAGTTGAGTTGTCCATGGAGGTACCGGACTTGCTAGACATCTCACTTGCATCGTGGCGCGGTCAAAGGTATCCGGAGAACGCTCGTGGGCTTACATGTTATACCAAGTGGATGCAATGGAGCTCCAGAAGAAGGTTAGCCTCGAAGATCCCAAGCCGAAGCAAAAAAGAGGAGGAGGGGGGGGGGGGCAGAGACAAGACAAGCTCCAATGGCGCTTTTCAGGAATCGAGCTCTAGCATAGGCCCCCGAGGAGATCTTCTAGGGGTAGAATATATCGACCATGAGCCCTCCGAATATTAAGTGTACCACATACGAGTTTACCAAACTAAATTGTATGCGAACCGTTCAGTGCATTACAATAGAAGTGGTTTTCGAACTTCGACTAATCTTTAATTCAAGAATGGGCTACTCAAACTTTTTCACTATTATGTTCTTATTTCCCAAGAGATTGAGACTACCATGTTAATTTATTGCAACTTTGCATTGGATGTGGCACATGGCTTCTACCGCAGAATGTATGTGATGCCCTGTTTGGTTGCACAGAATTCGCCTCCGAATTGAATTGGCAATGGAATACCAAATGATGAGGACATCCCTACCTCACTACTACCTCCGTCATTAACAAATGAAGATGAACCTGCTGTGAAGCTCAAGTCCAATGAAGTTTGGATTGGACCAATTACAAGAGCTCGTGCGAAGCTACTTAAACAACAGGTGAATTTGTTTCTAAACGGTACTTTGATTGATGAGAACTTTATACTGCCTAAGTCCTATTACTTATGTATCATCGGGTATCAAGAGGAGACATGCATCGCACGAGGAGAGGAGCAGCTGGACATGAAGACGGACGTCAAGAGGGCCGTGAAGCTGGACATGGAGCTGGACATGAAGATATCTCATGGACGCGCGAGGGAGGAGCGGGAGGAATGCGCGAGAGGAGAAGAAGAAGTCCGAGGCCGGTCCGGAACCCGGTCCGACCGGCCCCGGACCGGCCAGCCCGGTCCCTCGGCCCGGTCGACCGGTCGTAAACCGGCCACCAACCGGAGGAAATTTATCGTACGGGGCGAGACCGGAAATTTCGCGGCTTCCCGGTTTCCGACCGGTTGACCGGACCACCGACCGGACCGCCCGGTCCACAGCCCGGTTGACCGGACCACAAACCGGACAGCCCGGTCCACAGCCCGGTTGACCGGATCCCGCAGCCGGACCAGTCCGAGTCCGTCTCGACCGGATCTATTCCGGGTCGGTTACTTTTGTATCTTTTCGACTCGAACTCGTCCCGGACACCTATATAAGTGCCCGGGACGCCCCCTAGTTGCTTTAGACCACGTTTAAGATAAACCCTAGTTCTTAGTTGTTTGCTCTGCAAAACTATTGAATTCCCTACACCATATTGCTTGGATATTGTGTAGATCCCGTTTAAGTCTTGTGTGATCTGTTGTTCCATTGGGAATTAGACGGTTGCAACTTACCGCTTCGTGGTCGGCGGCTACGTGCGCAAGTGTGTGGAGTTGCGAATATCTTGCAGGGTTGAGAGCTGTTGCATTGGCGACAGGGACCAATCGAGAGATCTCGTTGCGTCATACAAGTTATCATCCACTACATCGTCGTGTTCCTCCGCTGCCATCACCCCGTGATCATCATCACCACCGTTGCTTCATCGAGAAGATCGGGCCACCCCTTATCATCTTGGTATCAGATTTCCAGTTTTCCTCGGTAAGCTATCCACAATCCACCCCATAGTTGAGTTGTGAGTGTTGTCCTATCCAGAAAAAGCCATAAAAAGTTAGGGTTAGGGTTTGCCATAGCCTTAGATTGCACTAATTTCGAGTTTTAGTTGCTTTTCGTAGTTGTTTTTGCGTACCTTTATCTTTCTTCTAGTAGAATTGTTAGGGTTTGTGTTTTCTTTTCATCTAGTTTGTCATCTAGAGTCATTTTTTGTTTACTCCGAGTCCACATAGCATACAGTGTGTTTGTCCAAACCATAGCTACAGCCTTTCGATATACGTGACTAGGAACTTCCCCAGAAGAGACTAGTTTTACCGCTCGACAGGCTGCTCATTAGGGTTTTGGTGCTTTGCATATCTTGTTGGACGTGTTATCAAGGAGTTGAGTCTTAAAAAAAAAGAAGAGAAAATTGAAAAGAAGCAAAAAGAGCTACATAGCTGCGTGTGTTATACAAAAAGAAAAATACAAAAAGAAAAGTGTCGTGCTAGTTGAATCAAGTGAAAGGCCTAAGTTTTCTTTACTGCACCTGTAGTTGAGCAATCTTGTGCCTGTCTCGTTGAGCTTTGCTAGCGTCTCTCTTGTGCACTGCAACCTTTCCCACATATAGTTGCTTTGCCCCATTATATCGCCTTGTGTGAGTATCTTTGGTTGTCTACAGTCAGCGCTAGAGCTTGTTATTGGTGCAAATAGGTAGCCTACCTACAGCCCCACATATATCCTGCTTTGTCGTGTGATTGTTCTTATACCCTTGATATTTGCTTCGCTATATCCGTGCACTAGTTGTTACTACAAGTGGTAAGCAACACTAATTTACTTTGGAACGGTAAGATTTCCTTTTCTTATCAGTTTTGAGTGAGTTGTGAGAGTACCACCATATACTTTTGATTTAGTGCACTAACCTACTAATCATGTCTCGCTAGTGATACTAAGATTGTTAATCAGGAAAACAAGAATTCGGCAGATATCATCACATGGAGGGAGTATGAAGCTCTTCGTAACGAGATGCGACGTGAATTCCGCACTAAGGATGATGAGCTTAAGGGTACAGATTGACGAGATCAAACGGACGTTGGATGCTACTAATGTCACCGTCATCTGGTTTGGCTGATCAAATGACCGATATACGGCGCAATCTTGCCGATATGCGCCTCGCTATTGAGAATTTGACTGCACAGCAACAACAAGACGATGATGAAGACCCTGAGCTTGAAGATGACGTACACAATGCTCGTGGTGCGCCTCGTGGTCATCGTCCGCGTGGTTGGGCTCCACTTGGCCGTAATGGTCGTGGGCAAGATGAAGAAGATGGATTGGGTAAGCCCAAGTTTTCCATACCCAAGTTTGAAGGAGGAGCTGATGTTGAAGAATATCTCACTTGGGAGCTCAAGATTGAGAAGTTATGGAGTTTACATCCCAACTACTCTGAAGATAAGAAGATCAAGCTTGCTTCTTCCGAATTTGATGGTTATGCATTACGTTGGTGGGATTCTTTGATTCGTAACCGCGACGAAGATGGTGCACAACCTATCCGTACATGGCGTGCGATGAAGGAGGTTATGACTTCTCGTTTTGTGCCTACAAATTACATGCGGAATATATTTGATAAGCTAACACTATTGAGGCAAGGTGTGAAGACTGTTGATGAGTACTACATGGAGATGGAGATGCTTATGCAGCGTGGTCGTGTCCGTGAGTCTCTAGAGATGACAATGCAGCGTTTTCTCAATGGATTGAAGTATGACGTTAAAGGCATTGTTCGTCATTACACCTACACCGATATGAATCAATTGTTACATCATGCAAGAGAAGCTGAATCACGGTTGGCTGAAGAAGCAAAGGTTAAAGGACGTGCTACGGGAGCTGGGCGTTTACACCCCGCGCGCCCTCTACGGCGCCGGCACCGTCGACGCGCTCCGTTCCTTACTCTACTCCGCCTAGTAAACCGGTCTCCAATGTATCTAATGCAAAGAAGTCCGAATCTGCGGCAAGTACGAGTGGTTCCGGTGTGTCTACAACGCGCAACCGCGATATGCTTTGCCATACATGTGGTGGCAAGGGTCACTTCAAGAGAGATTGTCCTAACCGCAAAGTCATGTTTATCAATGAGGACAATGAGTATGAGACTGGAGATGATGTTGATCCAAATGCTCCAGACGATGATGACTATGACATTGATGGTGAAGATGCATATCCTTCTGATGCTCGTACCATTGTTGTGTCGCGAGCGTGCTCTTAATGTGTTGCCTAGTGCATCTACTCAGCGTTGCAATTTGTTCCAAACCAAAGCTTTGGTTGGTCCTGACAAGGCTTGCAAGGTCATTATTGATGGCGGGAGTTGCCGCAATTTAGCAAGCAAGGAGTTATGCACCAAGCTGAAGTTGAAGTACCTACCGCACCCGCATCCATATTATATTCAGTGGTTGAGCGACAATGGTGAGATGAAGGTAAACCATATGGTGCGTGTTGAGTTTGAGATTGGACCGTATAAGGATTGCATTGATTTTGATGTGGTTCCTATGACGGTTTGTCACCTCTTATTGGGTCGGCCTTGGCTCTATGACCGTTCGTGCAACACAATGGCCGAGCCAATACATATCACTTGGAGTACAAGGGCAAGAAAATTAACTTACAGCCTATGTCACCACAACAGATTGTCAATGAGTCTCGTCAGAAAATTGAAGTGAATTTGGAGGATGCATCCATAGATAGGCGAGAGAATTGTAATGCCGTGAGTGATATAACAAAAAGTGAGAGAGTGAATTCCTTAGTCTCATTAGCCACCAAAGAAGACATGAGAGAATTTAGTGAGGATCCTACGGCCATGCCTCTTGTGCTTTTGTACAGGGGTACGGTTTTGGTTTCTAACGACATGACCCCTCTTCCTCTTGGTGTTTCTAGTGTTTTGCAGGAATTTGGCGACGTGTTTCCGGAGGAGGTACCCGCAGGACTACCACCATTGCGAGGTATTGAGCATCAAATTGACTTGATTCCCGGAGCATCGCTGCCCAATAGGGCGCCATATCGCACTAATCCCGAAGAGACGAAGGAGATACGGAAGCAAGTACAAGCGCTACTCGACAAAGGTTATATCCGCATAAGCCTTAGTCCTTGTGCTTGTTCCGTTATTCTAGTTCCTAAGAAAGATGGTACTTGGCGTATGTGCGTAGATTGTAGAGCTATAAACAACATTACTATTCGATATCGTCATCCTATTCCCCGTTTAGAGGATATGCTAGATGAATTGAGTGGTGCTGCTGTGTTCTCTAAGATTGATTTGCGTAGTGGTTATCATAAAATTAGGATGAAAGAAGGGGATGAGTGGAAAACAGCCTTTAAAACAAAATTTGGTTTATATGAGTGGTTAGTAATGCCTTTTGGGTTAACTAATTGTTGACTGCCAAAACCCACCGGCGGGCAGCGGCCTTGTCAACACCGTAGAGCCGGGAAGAGCCTAGAGCTGCGGCTGGCTGAGACCCCTCCGAGCGACGGCCCGCAATGCTCTTCTCGGTCACACGCGGCGATGCGAAGTGCAAGGGCGTGCCACCCGACCTATACCCGGTCGGGAAGGTGATGGGGATGCCTCGCTTAGTTTCTGCAGGGCATACATGTAAACATTAAATACGAGCCTCGATCGGCTCTCAGGTTATCCTGTGAATCGGCTCAAAGAGCCGATCCACCCATGATTCGTACGGGGTGCACGAATACTTGGTGGTCCGGCTTGATCAAGATGAAGCTAATGAGATCTACGACGATTTAGGGTTTTCACCGCATAATCGGATCATCCTACTCCAGGTTGGGCCTCGCGGCCACGCACGGTGCTCGTAAGTCGATCCTAAACAAGGCCTAAAAACCAACATGAAGTTGATCCTCGGAACATCCCGTTTAGGACTTGCGAACGCCACCCTACGTGCCACCGGATCCTCCCCCTTTGTAAGGCCTAACTATTGCGGATATTAAACTAATCCTTGTAGAACAAGGAGCAATCGTAACGGATCAGATCTACTAAATAATGATCAAGCGGGGTGCCGCCCCACACCTGAGATAGGCGTGAGGGCGGCTAGATATGCAAGGGTTGCACTACGTAAGCATGCTTAAACGAAGAACAATGCTAACCCTAACACATCTAATGATAACTACGTTGCTCGCCATCAAAAGCGCTTCGATACGAGCAACGCATGAACAACGTGGGGCTTGTGCTTGCCTAGATCGCAAGATGCGATCTAGGCGAGCATGTCGCTTACCTGATAGAAACCCTCGAGACGAAGGAGTTGGCGATGCGCCGAGATTGGTTTGTTTTGGGGTTGAACGTGAGTTGTTGTTTATTCCATAAACCCTAGATACATATTTATAGTCCAGGGGACTTTCTAATGTGGGCGTGCACTAAACCGTGCACGAGATAAACTCTAACTTCTAAATCGATACACAATCTATTTAAGATACACGGGCTAACTAGCCCAAATTCTCCGTGCAAGGCCGCTTCATAGATCTTCCATATGTAATCTTCCAAGCCCATCTTGATCGCGGCCCACCTCCTGATTTAGCCAAAATGCGGTGATAACACATGCCCCCTGGTTTTGGTAATGATAATTTCAAAACCACTCTGTTTTTTCCTCAGAGGGGTCGTGTCACGGCAGAGCGGAACTGTCGCAGCATGCCTCATCATGACGACTTGCCTTCCCAACTTCTCTGCACGATTTGACAGTTTTGGCACCATGTCCTCGAGAACTGCTCGGAAATTAAAAACCCCCACCTCCTTTTATTTAGCCGCATCGAACAGTTCTCCTCTTTACCCCTTCCGCAGTAACACTCCAAAAACCCTCCCCTGCAACCATGTCCTCTTCCTCTTCCTCTTCTTCTTCGTCGGATCTTTCCCACGTGTCCTCTCCCATCCGAGAGTCGACGCCCTCGTGGGGTACGCAAGCGGCGAACGACATCCTCGCCCCAACGAAGTGGGACAAAGAGGACCATGACTCCTCCGTCAGGTCCGAGGATGACAAATCCCACACTGACGGGGAGAGCGACCTCCGCTTCCTTGCTGACGAGGAAGTGGTGGAGGAGAGCGAAGACGACCGCCTCTCCTGGGCGGACTTCACCACCTCCGAGGAGGTGAAGGAGGAGGAAGAGGAGGAGGAAGATGAAGACAGCTCCTCCGACGAGCCGCCGGCCAAACGCCGCCACCTCTGGCCCGGGAACTTCAGCGACGTCGACAGTGACGACGACGGCCGACGAAGAGGATGAAGACGACGAGGGTCCCGTCGGCGGCCGGCCGGAGCGATGATGACGAGCCGGCGAGGGAGCAGCGCCGGCGGTGGCGACGACGGTGACGACGACGAGGGCGCAGCGGCCCCTAGATAGGGTCTTAGCATAGGGCTAGCGGTAATAGACGGGGCAATGTATCCCCCCGGTATTTCCTTTTGAGAGCAATCAGCTCTTCTATGTAAGAAATCCGGCTTATCAATGAAGAAATTCCCCAACTCGATTTTGCCGATTCCCTTTATGATAATTTAGCCGATTGCCTTTCGTTCGATTCTGCCGATTGCCAAGCCGGACAATGCCCAACAAGCCGATGGCATCGCATCGGTCTCTCACGATAGATTTCGAGATAGATCCACCCAGACCCAAACTCCTTGCCAAACAAGGCCAAGCCCTAATCGCGCAAATCCCATGAGTTGTAAACGCAGATCTCTCAAGATGGCATGTTGAACTTAGCGGCAAAACTCCTGAAATAATGTCAGGTCCCCTTTAAATTATCCTCTCCGAATTCTGCTCGCTCAGCTCCGGCAGCTTCCCTCTACAATAATCACTGTCTTTTGAACGAGCCGTCACGAAGAGTGAGCCCACTTCGACAGAGTTGGTTAAACCTCGAGGGCGAGCTCCCCCCGAGCCTCAGCCAAGGCGAGGATAAAGAATGGATCATCACCATTGATATTTCGGGGCGGGCTCAACCTTGTCCAAGAGAGCTATCCTGCAGGGCCACCAGCCGATCACCTCCCTTCCGTCGAGGGTCCATACAGCCGATCCAGCAGGCTATGATAATTTTGCAACATAAGCACCATTCTTCAGGTAACTTGTGGTGCAGAGTTTAGCCGATTCCAACGAAATCGGCTCCCCGGAGCAGAGAACCTTCAAGGTGAGCTGCCCCCCGGGCCTTAGTCGGGTGAGAATAGCAGCGAGCTGATCACGTCGATCATCCTTGGTTTCCAACTCGCAACGCCGTATCAACCGATTCAACAAAATCGGCTCTTTAGAGTGAGGGAATTTCAGGGCGAGCCGCCCTCCCCCGAGCTTCTTCAGTCCAAACCTTGCGCCTCGCTGATCAAATCAGCTCATCATCTTTGGCAAACTGAAGCAACTTCCGGTGAAACCGTCTTCGCATTGGCTATCTCTTGGAGGGATATCTCTTGGAGGGAACTAGCCCTCTGCTCTTAAGTCGATGTCTGCGCATCGGCTATTCTTGAAAAAATTCGAATTTTTTTCGGCCGACTTGTGTATCGGCCCCCATACTCCAATATCCACCATCAAAGGATGAGACTCTTCTACTGCATATCCTCGTGTTTTATCCACTTGGCGCCCCCGAGCCGATTCTCGTCAAGAGAATTGATGACATCGGCTCTGTTGGACCGTGAATGTGTTGAACCCGGGCAGTATGGATGGTGAGGATATTCACGGCCGATTCCTGGAATCGGCCTCCACGTTGTTTGCTCAGTGAAGGTTTTGTAATGCTCCTTCATAGACCCTTGGGGCCGATCCCAAGGATCAGCCTCGCCAACTTGCACATCGCTTGGCTTCAACTACATGGTCGGGCCGGTGGATAAAACTAGCTTAACCCTTCCCTTTGTCACATCGATGCGCTCGCGATCGTCCAAGTTGATGCCCGAGAGGGGTTCTTGGCCTCGTTGCTTCCCATGCGTTCATGCCGGCCGTTGAAACTTCGGCCGAGTCATCGGCTTGGACGACCTCTACCTCATCACCATCCCATTGTATTATGCATTGGTGCATCGTGGAGGGAATGCGACGAGTTGGCGTGGATCCAATCTCTTCCCGAGCAAAACGAGCATAGCTGCTCGTGCTATCAACGATGAAGAACGTCGTAGGGATAGTTTTTCTTCCTACGGTCGGATCCACGTTCGAACTCCTTGTGCCTCGGACGCTTGGCCGTTGAAGTCGCTCAACGTTACGTTGGTCTTGATTAGATCCGAACTCGAGCGTCCCAGCCGACGTAGCATAGAGTACGGCATGATGTTAGCTCGCCGCTCCGGTGTCCACCGAGCATCTTATTTACGGGCCTCCCATCGATATACCCTCGTAAGTACGGGGCCTTCGGATGCTCGTAGCTCCTTTCTTGTGGCTTCTCAAAGATAACCGGCCGTGGGCCGCAGATCAAGTTGTGCCACGGATGTCTCATCTAATCCTGGAGCACCGAACTCCGAAGGGAGGATAAACACCATATTTGTGCCGGCCGATGTTTCATCATCGGCTTTTCTCTGTTCGGGCGCCACTCTTTTCTTTGTGGCTGACCTCCCTCGTCCGGGGTTCGCAGAATTTTGGCGGCCGGATCAGGCCGTGCCTTCCTTAGCGTGCGCAGTATAATCTTTCAGCTTCTTCCAACCCACGCAGACGCTGGACTCTTTGCTTCTGGGAACGGCTGAGCCCATCAGGGCACCATCTGGGCTGATGATATTTGTATTCTTCACCACCGTCCTCTAGCTCCTCGAGATCTTCCATCTGAGGGGACTCAGCACGCTTGTTCCGATGCGGTAAAGGCCCTAGCCGGCTGAACACAGACACGTTAGCGGCACCCTTCTTCCTTTGTTTGCATTACGGGCGGTCCTCGATTGTTGGCAATCGGCTCATTCTCGAGTCCCGGCAATGTTTGAAGAACGGGCGGTCCCGGTGCTTATCCATGTCACTCTGCCCCCTTGGCCTTCCTTCGGCGCGACGATCGTACCCGTCGTTGCTTCTACCATGTTGGCGGTACCTTCCGACCTCGGCATCGGACCCGGAAATTCCTTTCATCATCCGCGTCGTAGCGCCGACGTCGGTCGTGGTGTTGCTCGTATTTGTTGAGAGGGTGCTTGGAGCGTGGGCGTTGATACCGCATGCTTCTTATTCCCTCCCTTGCCAGGTACCGCCTGTCCTCACCTTGGGGCTGGTCGCGCGGATCGGCTCCCTCTTCATCCTTGCCACGGGAGTGGCTGCTTTATGTTTCCTCTTTGTCATGGCGGCTTGCAGATCCTGCCATATTGACACCAAAGGAAAACTTTGGCTGACCTATGGGGTGGCTGAGATCCACCGTGTCGACACCGGGCCCCGGACGTGGGTTTACGCCGAGCTTGATATCGTGCGGCCGGGTCTTCTCGGAGGAGCCGATGAGTTCGGTTCCAAGGGTTGCCTTGATCCCGTCATGTTTCCTTCGAGCTCCTTGGGCAGATCCCCATGCTTCAGAGACCTGGTGCGCTCCTCCGACGGGGTGGAGAGATCTATCCCATCGAGTGCGCCTTCGGGCGTGGAACCCCTCCCCCTGACGCCATGGGAGTGGGTTCGGTGGAGAGAGCCGAAGAGTTCGGCTTCGAGGATGGCTTTGATTTCATCGCACGTGACTGGCGTGCCGTCCGCCATCTCAGATGTAGATGGCGATGTGGTTGATGTAGACGATGGTCCCACCGGGCGTGCCAGAATGTGTTGTTGCCAAAACCCACCGGCGGGCGGCGGCCTTGTCAACACCGTAGAGCCGGGAAGAGCCTAGAGCTGCGGGCTGGCTGAGACCCCTCCGGCGACGGCCCGCAATGCTCTTACGGTCACACGCGGCGATGCGAAGTGCAAGGGCGTGCCACCTGACCTATACACGGTCGGGAAGGTGATGGGGATGCCTCGCTTAGTTTCCTGCAGGGCATACATGTAAACATTAAATACGAGCCTCGATCGGCTCTCAGGTTATCCTATGGATCGGCTCAAAGAGCCGATCCACCCATGATTCGTACGGGGTGCAAGAATACTTGGTGGTCCGGCTTGATCAAGATGAAGCTAATGAGATCTACGACGATTTAGGGTTTTCACCGCATAATCGGATCATCCTACTCCAGGTTGGGCCTCGCGGCCACGCACGGTGCTCGTAAGTCGATCCTAAACAAGGCCTAAAAACCAACATGAAGTTGATCCTCGGAACATCCCGTTTAGGACTTGCGAACGCCACCCTACGTGCCATTGGATCCTCCCCCTTTGTAAGGCCTAACTATTGCGAGATATTAAACTAATCCTTGTAGAACAAGGAGCAATCGTAACGGATCAGATCTACTAAATAATGATCAAGCGGGGTGCCGCCCCCACACCTGAGATAGGCGTGAGGGCGGCTAGATATGCAAGGGTTGCACTACGTAAGCATGCTTAAACGAAGAACAATGCTAACCCTAACACATCTAATGATAACTACGTTGCTCGCCATCAAAAGCGCTTCGGTACGAGCAACGCATGAACAACGTGGGGCTTGTGCTTGCCTAGATCGCAAGATGCGATCTAGGCAGCATGTCGCTTACGATAGAAACCCTCGAGACGAAGGAGTTGGCGATGCGCCGAGATTGGTTTGTTTTGGGGTTGAACGTGAGTTGTTGTTTATTCCATAAACCCTAGATACATATTTATAGTCCAGGGGACTTTCTAATGTGGGCGTGCACTAAACCGTGCACGAGATAAACTCTAACTTCTAAATCGATACACAATCTATTTAAGATACACGGGCTAACTAGCCCAAATTCTCCGTGCAAGGCCGCTGCATAGATCTTCCATATGTAATCTTCCAAGCCCATCTTGATCGCGGCCCACCTCCTGATTTAGCCAAAATCTGGTGATAACACTAATGCACCTAGCACTTTCATGAGACTAATGAACCATGTTTTGCGTGAATTTATTGGCAAATTTGTGGTTGTATACTTTGATGACATATTAATCTACAGCCGCAATGAATCTGATCATACTATACATATTCGACATGTTTTGCAAGTGTTGCGTGATAATAAACTCTATGGTAATCTTGAGAAGTGCACATTTTGCAAAGATAAGGTCATATTTCTGGGTTATGTTGTCTCTAAGCATGGAGTAGAAGTAGATGTGTCTAAAATTGAAGCTATTCAAAATTGTCCTACTCCCATGAATGTGAGTCAAGTTAGAAGTTTTCATGGTCTAGCTGGGTTTTATCGCCGTTTTGTGCCCAATTTTTCTACTATTGCTGCACCTTTGAATGAATTGACTAAAAAGGGTGTTGTCTTTGAGTGGGGCGTTGCCCAAGATCATGCTTTTGATGAGCTGAAACGATTGTTAACTTCACTGCACCGTTGCTTGCACTTCACGATTTCAATAAACAATTTGAGATTGAATGTGATGCTAGTGGTATTGGAATTGGTGGTGTGTTGATGCAAGAGGGTCGCCCAATTGCATATTTTTCGAGAAATTATACTGGTGCTAAGTTGAACTATCCTATATATGATAAAGAATTGTATGCTTTAATTAGAGTTCTTGAGGTTTGGAAACATTATTTGTGGCCAAAAGAATTTATCATACATTCGATCATGAAGCTTTAAAATACCTGAAAGCCCAATCTACTTTGCATAAGCGTTTAGCTAAGTGGGTTGAGTTCATTGAGTCTTTTCCATACATCATTAAACATAAGAAGGGAAAAGATAATATTGTTGTTGATGCTCTATCTAGGAAGAATATGCTATTAACTCAACTTGATGTTAAAATTCCTGGTTTAGAGATACTATGTGATTTGTATGCTACTGATCATGATTTTGCTGAACCATATCGCTTATGTGCTCTTGGTAAAGCATGGGAAAAATATCACATACATGATGGGTTCTTGTTTAGAGCTAACAAACTATGTGTTCCAGAATCGTATGTGCGTTTGCTCTTATTGCGGGAATCACATGCTTGGAGGTTTGATGGGTCACTTTGGGCGTGAGAAGACGCTACTCATGCTCGCTGATCATTTTTATTGGCCAAAGATGAGGCGGGACGTGGACAGGTATGTGAAGAGGTGCATTACTTGCAACAAGTCCAAGTCCAAGCTGAAGCCTCACGGTTTGTATACTCCTTTACCGGCACCTACTACACCTTGGGAAGATATTAGTATGGATTTTGTGTTGGGTTTGCCGCGTACTAAGAGAGGCCATGATTCTATATTTGTGGTAGTAGACAGATTTTCTAAGATGTCACACTTTATTGCCTGCCACAAAAGCGACGATGCGTCGCATATTGCTAACCTGTTTTTCAGGGAGATTGTTCGACTACATGGAGTCCCGAAGACTATTGTTTCTGATCGTGATGTGAAGTTCATGAGCTACTTACGGAAAACACTTTGGGGAAAGGCTGGGGACAAAGCTACTGTTCGAGTACTACTTGTCATCCTCAAGCCGATGGTCAAGCCGAGGTGGTAAATCGAACCTTGTCACAACTGTTGAGATCCATGATCAAGAAGAACTGAAGGAGTGGGAAGAGTGTTTGCCGCATGTGGAGT
Source organism: Lolium rigidum (assembly GCF_022539505.1). Taxonomy (NCBI): domain Eukaryota; kingdom Viridiplantae; phylum Streptophyta; class Magnoliopsida; order Poales; family Poaceae; genus Lolium; species Lolium rigidum. The sequence goes on along the minus strand of NC_061508.1, from coordinate 326,854,318 downwards.
TTGCTTACAACAGGGCGGTACATTCTACCACGGAGCTGTGTCCTTTTGAGGTGGTGTATGGTTTCAAACCCATTACTCCACTTGACTTGTTGCCTTTACCCATACATGAGAGAGTTAATATGGAGGCATCCAAGAGGGCAGATTTTGTGCGTAAGATCCATGTGAAGACTAAAGAGTTGATCGAGAAGAAAGGCAAGAGCAATGCTGCAAGGATGAACAAGAAGCGCAAAGAGATGTTGTTCAAGCCTGGTGATATTGTCTGGGTACATTTTCGCAAGGATAGGTTCCCGAAGCTGCGAAAGTCTAAGTTGAAGCCTCGTGGTGCTTGGTCCTTACAAAGTGCTTGCCAAGATCAATGATAATGCATACTCGATAGATCTTCCAGTTGATGAGTTTGGTGTCGAGTAATTCTTTCAATGTTGCTGATTTGACACCATATGACGGAGAAGACCTTGGAGCGTCGGGGTCGACGCCTTTTGAAGGGGGGAGATGATGAGGACATCCCTACCTCACTACTACCTCCGTCATTAACAAATGAAGATGAACATGCTGTGAAGCTCAAGTCCAATGAAGTTCGGATTGGACCAATTACAAGAGCTCGTGCGAAGCTACTTAAACAACAGGTGAATTTGTTTCTAAACGGTACTTTGATTGATGAGAACTTTATACTGCCTAAGTCCTATTACTTATGTATCATCAGGTATCAAGAGGAGACATGCATCGCACGAGGAGAGGAGCAGCTGGACATGAAGACGGACGTCAAGAGGGCCGTGAAGCTGGACATGGAGCTGGACATGAAGATATCTCATGGACGCGCGAGGGAGGAGCGGGAGGAATGCGCGAGAGGAGAAGAAGAAGTCCAGGCCGGTCCAGAACCCGGTCCGACCGGCCCCCGGACCGGCCAGCCCGGTCCCTGGCCCGGTCGACCGGTCGTAAACCGGCCACCAACCGGAGGAAATTTATCGTACCGGGGCGAGACCGGAAACTTCGCAGTTTTCCGGTTTCCGACCGGTTGACCGGACCACCGACCGGACCGCCCGGTCCACAGCCCGGTTGACCGGACCACAAACCGGACAGCCCGGTCCACAGCCCGGTTGACCGGATCCCAGACCGGACCAGTCCGAGTCTGTCTCGACCGGATCTATTCTCGGGTCGGTTACTTTTGTATCTTTTCGACCAGAACTCGTCCCGGACACCTATATAAGTGCCCGGGACGCCCCCTAGTTGCTTTAGACCACGTTTAAGATAAACCCTAGTTCTTAGTTGTTTGCTCTGCAAAACTATTGAATTCCCTACACCATATTGCTTGGATATTGTGTAGATCCATGTTAAGTCTTGTGTGATCTCGTTGTTCCATTGGGAATTAGACGGTTGCAACTTACCGCTTCGTGGTCGGCGGCTACGTGCGCAAGTGTGTGGAGTTGCGAATATCTTGCGGGGTTGAGAGCTGTTGCATTGGCGACGGGGACCAATCGAGAGATCTCGTTGCGTCATACAAGTTATCATCCACTACATCGTCGTGTTCCTCCGCTGGCATCACCCCGTGATCATCATCACCACCGTTGCTTACTGAGAAGATCGGGCCACCCCTTATCACCAAATCAACCATTTCAATGGAATACCATATTGGCTGTTTGGATGTGTGTGGTATTCACATGTAGAATCAAGGTTACAATGGAATACTAAATCCTGTTTGGTTGTACATTATGTGGAATTGACAGTTTTTTGACTTTGAACAATATAAACTATGCAATATGACTTAAAATATACATGTATATATCAGAACGCTTCAAATATTATTTTGCACATAATAACAATTATTAAATAATCCAGAAAATACTTCCATTTGATACAAAAGAGTCTCAAGTACTTGCAACAATTTGTAAAACATGGATAATAAATATGTCTGACATAGCACAAAGTGGTAGTTTATGTCTTACAAATAGCACAAAGTGGGTAGATTATGTCTTACAAATAGCAGAGCAAGTGGACAATCCATAAGCAACAAAGATCATCACAAGATCATGGAGCAGTACATAAGAACAATCACACACGGTAGCAATCATCAAGGCAAGGTCAAGAGCTATGGCTTTCTCATCTCCATGGGTAGTGCCATGAGTGATTCAAACGTGCGCTCATTGGCGGTGAGCTTCCCATAAGCTACCAACAGATCAATACCTTCCATAGTTGGTATCTTCTTTAGTTCAGCAAGGATTTCAGATGGAGGAGTCACCTTTAGTGGCGGAAGTGCAACGGTTGTCTTCAAGGCATCTTCAAAACTACATCGCAGCTCTCCCACCATGCTCATGATAGCATCAGAAGTACGTGGCCTCTTGTTAGGCGCCTCAGGAGTTTCTTCATCATCCTCCTCAACTTGAGCAACTGATGAGGATCCAACCTGAGCACACTCACCTCCCGTCCTTGCACCTGCACCTGTGGCATGGTCTTTTGAATATATAGTAGAGATAGCTTGCCAATTCTTCACTTCCTCGTTCCTGTAGGGAGCTGCATCCTTGTTTGCCTACATAAGACATACATATATTAGAGACGATGCAAAAGCTACAAAGGAAACCAGTATCATACATAATACAAGTTTCAGCCATGGTTCTACAAGTTACATGCATAATACAAGTAAGGACAGAGAGCAAGTTGTAGATAGTTAAAACATATATATATTACTTTGGATATGACGGATGTACATAATATCACACAAAAGGGGCACCATCAGCTTTCTACAAAAGGAACACTAATTAGCTACTCCATTGCTAGTTCTGCATGCGTCACAAGGTAGTCAGCAAACATCTCATCAGCAAAGTCCTGCCTAAAAGCGGTCCATGCATCACTTGGTTGGACACTTCTAATTAAAGTTGCATCATCTGTAGGTTCAGGGGCCGTAGGTGCTAGTTCAGCATCGACCTCTTGCAACAATAGATCATCCCTCATATGTTGTCTATCCCTTGCATAGTTGTGTAACACACAACAAGCATTAATAATTCAAATCTGTAACACACAACAAGCATTTAGTTCATAGTTAGCATTTGTTGTTTCATACCTTACATTACTTATTTGAACACCCACTTTGTATTACCTGATCGTCTATGCCAAAGAAAGAACAAGAACGTAGGATGGCCCATTTTTTCTTCAACAAAACCCAAAACATCTCTCCACTACGTTCTAGCACGATAATGTCGCAAGTTGTACAACTCCTTTTCAGTTTGGGGCCGTACTTGACTTGCAGCCCACTCTTTCAAGTGGTACCTAGTGGATCGAAATGGAGATAGAAATCCAGGCCCATTTGTATAGCCAGCATCAACTAGGTAATACTTTCCTATATGTAAGTAAAAAAAAGTTAGCTATCAATTAAACATGAGAAAAAGAAAGCCAAGAGAAAGAGTGGTACCCTGTGGTACAACAAATGCATCTTGGCGATCAACTCTCATAGCATCCTTCAACACTCGCGAGTCTGATGCCGAGCCCTCCCAACCGGGTAGAACATAGAGAAATTTCATGTTCCAATCAACCACACCTAACATGTTAGTGCTGATGTCTTTTTTCCGATTCCTATACCTCCCTTTGTCAGCCGCCCTAACAATCACATCAATATGACACCCATCTAGAGCGCCAAGTGCATCGGGAAACCACTTCCATTTGTAATCATCGGGAGGGGTCACAAAAGGATCAGGGAGCTTGATGAACTCCCCGGTTAGAGATAAGGTGGCAGCTAACACAGATTCGAAGTGCCTACTGGTGGTCTCTAAAGACCGCTCATACCCAATCATTCTCATTTTAGTTCCATGGCCAACAACTTGTAAGAACATAGCAACATTTTCTTCTACTGTGACAAAGGTGGTATCTTTGAGACCACCCTTCTCACGCAACATAGCACAAAGATTATGAAAATTTCTTTTGGTTAACCGTAGCTCATCATAGCATCTTGTCTCCGACCCATTGTATGTTCTTCCCAATACATACTTCCTACAACCTTCTGCTCATAGTCATTGAAGGCTCCGAGGTCCCTCGGTGCCCTTAGAGTGCTAGCATAAGCTAAAGCAACCATAGAAATCTCGAAATACATCTTTGTAAATACTATCCTTTTTCTTTTTCTTCTTTTATTCTCTTCGGTAATGTAGTCAACCAACTCTTGGTGAGACATGATGAGGCTACATTGCACACAAAATTTGAAATCTAATTATGCATAGCATACACTACTTTAAATCAAACATTCATCATAATTGCATATCATATTAACATGTAAGCATTCACATGATGAACTACACATTTGCATATTGCCCAAGTACATATCTGATATAGAGTATATAGAGTATATAAAACGAATTTCAAACCTTCAATTGGACTCACAACTTCTTATTCTCCACAGAATCTGCAAATCCGAAATTACAAAGATGAATATGACAAGTTCATGAATAAGCCTGAGATGTAAACGCCCAGTGGCGGAAGCAGAGGAGAGGGGAGGGCACCGGGTTCGGCCATGGAACGGAGGGGACGGCCAGGTGGAAGGGCTGAAGGAGGGAAGCAGAGGACAGGGAAGAGGGAGGCCACGGGAAAGAGGAGGCCGGACGGAGGGAGAGGCAGGGAAGAGGGACGGCGGGGAGGAGGTACCTGTCGTCGGGAGGGAGCCTCTCCGTCGCGCTCTCCTGCGGGTCGGGAAGGACGACGCTACCGGTCCGCTCACCAATTCTGCGAGTTTCCGAGGTCGGGAGCTCGGAAACTGGGGCTGCCCAATTTGCTCACGCGCGTGGGTCGCGCGGAATTGGACTACCGTTTCCAATCGACGATTCTAGGCACATCCAAACGGTAAAATTAGAGGCCCAATTCTAGATTCCCCAATTCCCAGCCCAATTCGGTGCAACCAAACAGGGCATGATGGTAATGTGTCACACACGATTTATGAAGGAGAAACGTGTGTGACATGGTTAGTGGGATACACAATGGTCAATTTTGTGCGATGATCATACCTGGCCATGGGCAGCCCGGCCCGAAAAACTCGGGCCTGGGCCGAGAAATGTTGGCCCGACTGCTGGGCCGGGCCGGGCCTGGGTAGCCCGAAAACATCGATTAACACTACGGCCCGGCCCACGGCCCGACGGGCTTGGTGGGTATTTGGTCGGGCCGGGCCGGGCTTGGGCCGTATTTTTTGCGTCGGGCTTACCTCGGGCCGGCCCGAGGCCCGGCCCGGCCCGACACATGCCCAGGCGCCGATGATGTCCACGGGAACCGCGTCCTGCGTTGGAACCGCTTTACAAGTTACTTCGATGGTTGGTATCAGTCGAAAAAGTTCATTAATTTTATTGTCTGTTCACATCACACTTCAATTTACGAGTTCACGCTGATCAAATTTAATCATTTTCACATCAACCTACTACAAAATCCAATGATTAAGAGTTAGCTAGCCCAGCCTCTTGATCGATCTTTCACACCTTCTGCAGCAAACTCCAATATCACCAAAGTCTCCAATGGCGACGGTACCACCCTCCCGTAATTATAGCTTCTACGAGCATGATTTGATGTGTAAGCACTTGTTAGATCTATATGGTATTGTGTATATGATATTTTCTATTATAGTTAGCTATCTTGATCTATAGTATTGTGTATATGTTATTGTGTGGCAAGATTTGCTCTGTAACCATAGTTAAGTCCATCTCTATTAATTTTTATCCTATACTTGGGCATAGAGATCATATTTTTGGTAACACTGCATAAGATGAAGGGAAGGATGGTGTGCGGCACGGTGTTCAACCTGCTGCCTCTCCATTATTTTAGCTCTGCGTTCATCGGTATGACCACTAATCATTTGAAATTTAATTATTTGAAGTTTATTTTTGTGTTAGTTTTTTCTCACTTTCATTTTAATTTTGTGCAGATATTAACACCGTGGCAAAATAAAGAGGTGCTTCTCTTGCAGTGAGGGTTGAATTATCTCAGAGCCTTCCTTTAACTTGTCCATTCATATGTTCACAAGGATAAGTGAAGAGACATCTGTCCTTCCGAAGAGATGATTGAATGCTGGGACATGACTTGTTCCTGAGAAATTTAGTATACCAGTGAAGTCGATGATTGGAAAGAAATTTCCACCTTCATTTTTTTTCACGGAGACAAAGATGTAACTACAAAGTTTCTTCTTTTATTTATCATTCTGGTTTGTATATCTATGAACTGAACATATGGCACCCTAACCCTCCCGCATTCGTGCGGCGGCGCCGCGCCGGGCGGCCCCCAGTGGCTCCCCTCCTCTCCCTCCATTGGGCGCCTCCATCCCGCCGCCGCCTGAGGCGCCGCCGGGCAAAGTCCTAGAGGCGTGGCTGCGGTGGCGGACTTCCTCGACCGCGACAGGCGTGGGGGCTCGGGTTTGCGTCGCCGGCGGCGGCGATCCGCATCGACCTGGTCGACGGCGGTACCATGAAGCGGCGGCGACCAGATACCCCCGAGGATCTCCATTGTTTGGCGGGCAGCGGTGGTGGTTCGTTTCCGATCTGGGCCCTTACGGGCTAGGGAGGGCTGCGGTCATCCTGCTGCGTTGACAATGATGCCGGCTTCGTTTAGGTTTCTGGGCTTGTTCCGAGGCATGAGGACTCCATGGGCGACTGTCCTGGGCATGGTGGTGGCGGCCTCCTCCTTCGCCGGAGGTGGTCGGCTGGTTGCTAGGGTGGCGGATCACGAGATCCGTCTACTCCGGCGATGAAGATATAGTCGACGACGAGCTAGCGGTGAAGGGGCCACCGGTGAAAACCGCGCCTTGACATCGCTCTTGGCGGATGATGGCGGCGGCTATTGGCGCTGTTCCCTTGCGAAGGCATCATCTTTGCTGGCTTCTCCGCTTGCTTTTGCCGAGTTGGGGACTAGCGGCTGTCGGTGAAAACCGTGCCACGATTGGCGGGCGATGGCGGCGTTAAGCGTCGCTTCCTTCTTGAAGTCATCGTCGTCGCAGTCTGCGGCTACTCACTCGTGCTGCGGGGGAAACCCTAGATCCGGGTCTCCCGGATCGGATGGGCAACATTTTTGGAGCAGCGGCTGGATGGAGGTGGATCTTGGTGGAGTGGTGTTCATCTACCACGTTGACGTTCATGATTCTCGGCGGCGTGGAGCTGCAGGGTATCGAAGACGGGCGCGGACAGCTGGACGCGTGCAGGATGGTGGAGCTGTCTGGTGTCATGGTGACATCGACGGTAGTTTTGGCACAATGCGGTGATCTCTCTTCAAGATGGGTGTGAGGAAGACGACGGTAGCGATTTCTGTGGCGTGTGTGTTGGCGTGCGCTGAGAGTCTGCTTGACTGGATGTGCTTCTCACCTGCTATTGGGCGGCTTGAGAAGGCATTTGGTTCTTTAGATGATGTGAGTTGGTGTTTTGTCACCCCCTTCATCGCTCTGTAGGTTTAGCGAGGTGGCTTCGAGTTTGATCTTTTGTATTGCTCTTGTAAGATGTTGTGAATAATCTAATAAAAAAACCGTGTACGTCCCTTGGATGCAGAAGCTGAGGTGATTTTTTCCCCATTTCGAAATAAAATATGTATACATATGATGTATCAGATATGCAATCAAATATAATGGGGACTTGTTACCACATTTGCATATAGTGTTCAACTCAGCATACATATGCTAGTATCATGGTTTTGCAGGTACCACTAGTCTATTCGGAGTAAAAAACTTTTGCAATGTTTGCATTCAACATACAAGGCGAATCCCCTCCCTAGCAATCGATTGCTCGAGCAATCACTTTTTGTGGCGCGGAAGCGCTCGCGGAGCGAGTCAATTCCCTTTTGTCACGTACAGTTTTAATTGCGTTCACACGTGTTCATACTAACAGCTTGTATTACTACTTTGCAAGTTGCATGCAGCCAAGAGCGTTCACACTGCATGCATGCACATGCACAGAGCATCTCATAGATTTGCATTTAATGAGCCAACTTTTCAGCACGCTTTCATAAGTTGTTGCATGCATACACATAGCATCTCACTCTTTTTGTTCAGCACGAGGCAGACTCTCAATTCTCCGTTTGCAATTCCCTTTTTGCAATTCCCTTTTCGGGTTTTATTTTTCGTACGGTAATTCATGTTTAAGGGGGTCCTTTTGCAATTCTCTTTTTCGGGCCAGTGGTTTTTAAGGGGGAAAATAACGGGTGGGAAGATCCACTTGCAACTCAAATGAACTACCACTTGCTACTCAAATTAAGTACTGTTTTTAAGTTGTAAGCTAACAAAAGTTGCTAAAATATTTCTAAATGAAATTTACTTTTTAGGGTTGCTAGGTATTTATATTTACCGTTGATAAATAACGGGGCACCGGGTTGATAACTTGTAAACAAAAAAAGAGTCGCTACATATTTTAAATTAAATTATATTTTTAGGGTTGATATTTATTTATATTTTACCATTGATAAATAGCGGGTCACCGGGTTGATAGCTTGTAAACTAAAAGAGAGTCGCTAAAATATTCTAAATGAAATACTTTTTAGGGTTATTATTTATTTATATTTACAGTTGATAAATAACGAGGCACCAGGTTGATAGCTTGTAAAATAAAAAATGTTCGCTAAAATATTCTAAATGAAATACTTTTTATGGTTGGTAGTTTTTTTATAATTACCATTGATAAATAACGAGACACCGGATTGATAACTTGTAAACTAAAAAGAGTCGCCAAAATATTCGAAATGAAGTTAGATTTTTAGGGTTGGTAGTTATTTATATTTACCGTTGATAAATAACAGGACATCGGGTTGATAGCTTCTAAACTAAAAAATATTCGGTAAAATATTTAAAATAAAATTAACTTTGGGGTTGATAATTTTATACATTTACCGTTGATCACTCAAGTACGGAGGGGTTGATTATTCGAATAGAGAGGGTTGATAACTTTTAGCCAGAAAAAAGTTTTTCGAAACATATCAACATGGGTGCTAGTTTTGAAGATCTCGTCGAGACGGATTTATTGGTGAAAGCGGATCTTAATTTGGAGTTGTCGTTTGAAAGTTAAAATGTTTTGAATTTTGAAATTTGGAAAAGATTCCGCTGACATCAGCAGATTCGCCTATTTGTGCATGCATGCAGAACTTTCCCTCAATACCCTGCAGCAGCTTGATAATTTTATACATTTATCGTTGATCACTCAAGTACGGAGGGGTTGATTATTCGAATAGAGAGGGTTGATAACTTTTAGCCAGAAAAAAAGTTTCTCGAAACATATCAACATGGGTGCTAGTTTTGAAGATCTCGTCGAGACGAATTTATTGGTGAAAGCGGATCTTAATTTGGAGTTGTCGTTTGAAAGTTAAAACGTTTTGAATTTTTAAATTTGGAAAAGATTCCGCTGACATCAGCAGATTCGTCTATTTGTGCATGCATGCAGAACTTTCCCTCAATACCCTGCAGCAGCTTGATAATTTTATACATTTACCGTTGATCACTCAAGTACGGAGGGGTTGATTATTCGAATAGAGAGGGTTGATAACTTTTAGCCGAGAAAAAAGTTTCTCGAAACATATCAACATGGGTGCTAGTTTTGAAGATCTCGTCGAGATGGATTTATTGGTGAAAGCGGATCTTAATTTGGAGTTGTCGTTTGAAAGTTAAAACGTTTTGAATTTTGAAATTTGGAAAAGATTCCGCTGATATCAGCAGATTCGTCTATTTGTGCATGCATGCAGAACTTTCCCTCAATACCCTGCACCAGGTTGATAATTTTATATATTTACCGTTGATCACTCAAGTACGGAGGGTTGATTATTCGAATAGAGAGGGTTGATAACTTTTAGCCCGAAAAAAATCCTCGAAACATATTAACATGGGTGCTAGTTTTGAAGATCTCGACGAGACCGACTCATAGGTGAAAACGGATCCTAAATCGGAGATGTCGTTTGTGAGATAAAACGTTTTGAATTTTCAAATTCGGAAAAATTCTCGCTTACGTCATCAAATTTGTCTGTTTCTACATGCATGCAGAACTTTCCCTCAATAGCCTTCACTACAGTCCAAAATTTGCCAAAAATGGAAAAACAATTTGGTTAGAAACCGATCGCTCATTCTCTCCCTGGCAATCGTTCGCTAGCTAGGGGAGCCCCATACAAGGACACAAGAATCATCATTTGTGATGTGAGCTAAACTGATACGGTCGTTTGTGATCATCGAAAACGCAGTCGCACGATGTAGAAAATTTGTTTGCGATCTAAACAAATGCAGACGTTTGAAAAAAAAATCATTTGCGAGGACCCTCATATTCGCAGATGGTTACGGAAAGGCAACGGTCTACGAAAGTTGACCCCTTCACACACACGGTTAGGGTCGCTAGATTGTTCCAGTGCGCTTAGTTGTCGCTAGATTGTCCAATGTCATATTTTTTATATTATTCGTACTATTGTTGATAATTATTAATAAATTGGTAGTCCTTTCTAAAAAATACTAATATGTGGATTCAATATATCACTCCCTATATTCTACTATTCTCACGTTTTATAAATCTTGCGAAGCAAGATGCCTGAACATACAAGTGCATTATTTGTTTGGTCCCTAGGATTTGGATGATTACCAAACAATGTATCGCATTTTAGTTAAGTTTTTTTTATTTGGTTTGTAGGATTCAAAACCATTGAAGTCTTTACTAGGAGTAATTTTTATGTCGTTCCAACGAATTTTTTCATTGAGTCAAAATTCATGTATTTTATTTTATTGATAACTATAGCAACAACAAAGCTGAACTAGGGCAGGTCTTGAGAAGAATTCTATAGTTTTCATGTGGCACAACCAAAACAATGCCTATTATGCAAATTCCAATGTTACCCCCTAATTTTCTATTTTTACAATAATTGACCCATTTATCTAGATTTCACCAGAATTGCCCAATTTTCTATTTTGGACCCCGTTTTAACCCTATTTTTACACGAATTTTTTCATTGAGTCAAACAATGCCTACTTTGGACCATAATTGTCGTTCCTGCTTTGCCCCGTGTGCTACTTTCACCCTAATTTCCTGTAATTCATCTATATCAAATTAACGGTTGAGCAACTATAACGTATTATGATTTAGCTATAATTTCTACATTTTTTCATTTCCGCATTTATAAAATCCGTTCAAGCAAAGAAATATTTCACTGTATATGATCCATCTTACTTGCAATATCAGTAAAACAATTTTATGAGTCAAATCTCGGGGAACTTCTACTATGTTTTAGTGGCCAGCTAAGGTAATGCCCGTAGATAAATTATAGTACGGAGTACCTAGGGGTATAAATGGATCGGATCGGATCGGATTTTGCTCATACCATATCCTTTACCATATATTTTTCTCGGTTCTGGATCGGAGCGGAGATTGATCGGTTTCAGATTCGATGCGGATATGTCGACTGCGGATTCGAATCGGAAACAGGGCAGACTCGGTCCGGAAACAACATAGTCGGATATATGCCTGCATCGGTAGATAGTTATAGTTCTTGCAAATTTTGAGTGGGATTTAAACTTTTAGTCTTTTGTAGTTAAGAAAAAAAGAGACACAATTTATGCTAAACTTAAGAATTGAGAGAATTTAGAGCTAAACATGATCGCCAAATAAATTTGGTAACTCAATAACTACTAACCTTATGAATTGGCTTTGGTTTTTGACTCAAAAATCAGATTATCCGGTTAAAAACCTTCAGATTATCCTAGTTAAATTTCGTAATTCATATCCGCTGCTATATGCTATACCATATCCTATACCATATCCGGAGCATCATTTTGGAATCATATATCCTTATTCGCCGAATTTTTAAAATTAGATATGGACACCTTAAAACGGATTCGGGACCGATTTAAGCGGGGAAATTATCCTATCGATTACCCCTAGGAGTACCTCCATTCTTCTTTTTAGGAGGCTAGTTTACTTTTCTAAATAACTTATATTTTGAAATAGAGGTACTTCCTAATAATTTTAAATTTTTTCTATTCTCATGTTTCTTTTTTTTGAGATAACAACTGATGGAATTCAACAATGGCGAAACCGATTACAAACGACTCCACAAAAAAAGGAAAATACAATATGGACCCAGAAGACCACACACCGTACTCCCAAATCGCAATCAAGCCCATCGTCCTCATCGTCACCACCCAAGTACAGAGACCGAATCTGGAAGCCGCCCGTCTTCAGACACCATCGAGTCACCGCCGCCACCTTCGCCACATTGGGCTTTGAACACCGTAGGAGTGCCCACCCCGAGAGGTGAGAGCTAGTAATCTTTTCCAGACCATCGGGCAGAGCGGAGGCTGGTGGAGACCAAGCGGAACCTCCAATCCACGGACCCGAGCAGTAGGTCCCAACCATCGACGCCACGTCAAGCCACCTCCTCCCCTCGCCACCATGGCCGGCCGGAGGAAGCTTCACGACGCGACGGTCGCATCTCAAAAAACGACCCTAAAAACCCTAACGAGGAAGGCGATTATACCGTCCCCTTCCCCTCCTCGCCACCACGGCCGGCCGAGGGAAGACATCACTAACAACCACCCTCCGACTCCCAAAGCTCCACGACGAGTCGACGGACGACCAGTGCTGGAGAGACCACCCTCCCCGGATCCATCGATGCGAGAGGAAACCGAGGCCGAGCGGCTCGCCGGCGCCGCCACACGTGGCCTTGCCGAGATGGGGACCGAGCTCCGGCACCTTTATTCTGACGCGACGCCGCCTCCACCATCTCGGCAGCGCCTCCCGAGACCCTAGGGGCCCCTACCACCGGTGATCCGAAGATCCACCGCCAGTAGGGCGATCCATCGCGCTGGAAGCTGCTCCACCACCGTGGAGACGTCCACGCCGCCGCACTCCCGCGCCAGCTCGCTGCCAGAGCCGCCGGAGTCGCCGAAGACGTACGTCGCCGCCGCCGGGGGAGCCTGCACCGCGCGATGGACGAAGCCCCCGCCGCCGCCGTCGCCGCCTGGGCTTTGCCCTGCGGGTCTTCCGGCGGCGGCGAGGAGGACGGGGCGATGAGGGAGGTGGCAGCGGCCGGCGGCGGGAGATCGCCCCCGTGCCGCCTAGGGTTAGGCAACGCGGGGTGTTTCTTATTCCCATGTTTCTAAATACTACGAAGTGAGGCCTGAAATTGGGAAAATACAAGTGAAGTAGCAACCCAGCAAGAACCAAATCAGTGCAGTGTGGAGTGTCGCTCCATCGCTCTCCTACCAACCACCTGGGCGCGTCAAGCCTCTCCTTGGATTCCACTCCTCGGAGCAGCAGCACAACAGAAGCAGGAGCTACAGCCTCAGCGTCTTTCGCCCCAGCACCCCCACAACCCCAACGAGGACCTCTCTCACTGCCTCCTCCGGAGGACATCACCGGCCGCCGCCGCCGTGGCCCCGACCTCTCGACGCTTGCACGGTCCGCGTAATGCGAGGCCAGACCATGGCCGGCCGGCCGGGGTTGGAGTTCTTGAATTGGACCTCGCTCTGGTTTAAAGATTAGGGAAGGATATAAAAGGTTTGGATTTCTAGGCGGTTCTTGGTCTCGATTTCTCGGGAGGGGGAGCGGTCTTTGGGGGCGGAAATTGCGTGCTGTTTGTCCCTGGTATTGTTTCGAGAAAAGTTTGAAATTTGGAGCCGGGAGATTGGGCCGGGCGAAGAATGGCGTCCATGGCCGGGGCGCCGAGGGTGCGGTCGCTCAACATCGCGGCGCCGGAGGCGGACGCGAGGCCGGTGCTGGTGCCGGGAGGCAACAAGGCCCCGGCGGCCGCCCGGAAGCCTTCCCCCAAGCCGCTGCGGAAGGCGGCGGAGGCCGCGCCGGTGAAGCCTCCGGTCGTCGCCGCGGCAGAGGAGGAGGTAGTCGAGGGCTTGAAGAAGGACGCCCCCGCCGCCAACGTTGGCGCGAGGAAGGAGTCGTCCCCCTTGACCGCCGCCACGGCTGGCGCTGACGGCGGCGCGAGGAAGGGGTCCTCCCCCTTGACCGCCGCCGCGGCTCGCGGTGACAGCGGCGCGAGGAAGGGGTCATCCCCATTGCCGTCGCCGAGGCGGACACCACCGCGGAAGCTGCACGATGTGCCGGCCCTCAATGCGTCGCTCAGCGCGTCCTGCTCCTCGGACGCCTCCGTGGAGTCGCTCCGCCGTGGCCGGGCTTCCGGCGGAAGGACGGAGAGGAGCTGGTCCCGGCCGGCCGCGCCGAAGCGGGGGAAGGTTGCGGGTAAGGTGGCGGCGAAGGAAGCTGACGATGCCGAGTTTATCGCTCCGGTGACGCCGGAGGCTGTCCAAGGGAAGAGGAGGTGCGCCTGGGTGACTCCGACCTCCGGTGAGTTATTGCTTCCTGATCATTTCCTTTTTATCTTATCATCGTAGGGAGTAAAATTTGTGCTGTTCAGAATTGTTGGCTAGAAACAATGATATTGTCAGTGTCTAATGATGTGTTACAGCTTCTGCCATCTTTCACATTTTTGCATGATTAGTCACTCAGTCAGGATGCTTACTCATCGAATTTTGTACATGGCCAAAGCTCTGGTTAAAAAATTTAATGATGAATTCTGAATTAAAATTATCACAATTTCAGTATCTAGGTTATAGCTTGTTAAACTAGAGTAAATGTTCCTTTTTGTTGAGAGCTTTTTACAGTAGTCATAGACTTGCACAGTTCATCATTCTGCCTGCATTGGATAAAGTGAGCACGTTCTCCTTTAGATAACCTTTTTGTTCTTACTTGCTTCAAAGGATTAGCATCTGATCACCTTACCATTTTTACTTCCGGCTCCACACAAGCTGGATATGTAATGTGTTGAATGCACTGTACTTTTGAGTAGTTGCAGAACATTCCAAGTTTTCAACAGAGATAATGGTGTGCTACACAGCCATTACTCCGAGAACCCATTTCTAGTTTTCTGCTTAACCTGCCAACTGTTAGTAACCCTTGTACAGAAACCTGCCATAATCATTTGCTCGTCAGTTGGGACTGTAAAATGTCCCGTGAATTTTTTTTGTAGAAATGGCCAGTGAAAAGGATATTTTACCAACATAAAAAAGGAATAAATATTAGTATGCTTTGCTTCATCTGTACCCCAAGAAAACCGTAGCTTCACTTGCAATTCTTGCTTTACATGATGCTGTGTTTTCACATGGTATGGTAGTATGGTTGCCTAGTGCTTTTCATTTGCCTTGCAGATGAAGTGTTCTTACTATATGAATCATTTGTCATGAAGAAAGCTGACTTGTCAAATTTCTACTGCCCATTCATTACCTCTCATCAGATCCTTACTATGTCACTTTCCATGATGAGGAGTGGGGAGTTCCAGTTCATGATGACAGGTATGAAAAAATGTGTATATTCTTTTTTCTTAGTTATATTCTCAACTTAGAAGAAACTAAACAGTAATAATGACCATTTCACAGGAGATTGTTTGAGCTACTTGTACTATCCGGTGCACTGGCCGAACTTTCATGGTCAGAAATTCTCAAGAGGAGACAAAATTTCAGGTATTGGTTCTATAAAGGTACAAGTAAATCAATTATATACACAGTTTGTTTCTTAACGTCCCTGTCATCTACAGGGAAATATTCATGGATTTTGACCCTGTTGCCGTTTCCAAAGTAAACGAGAAGAAGCTGGTAGCGCCAGGAAGCATTGCCAACTCTCTTCTGTCGGAGCAAAAATTGCGAGCAGTCCTTGAAAATGCTCGCCAGATAGTTAAGGTTTGGAATGGCTGCTTCACCATCTAATTGTTGCTCCCGTGACCTATATCTTTTGGTCCACAACTTGTTACAAGGCCTTTATAAACTCATGCAGATTGCAGATGAATTTGGATCCTTCAGTCAGTACTGCTGGGGTTTTCTGAACCACAAACCTATTATAAGCAAATTCCGCTATCCAAGGCAGGTCCCTGTTAAAAGCCCCAAGGCAGATACGATCAGCAAAGACATGGTCCGAAGGGGGTTTCGAGGCGTGGGCCCAACGGTAGTATATTCGTTCATGCAGGCAGCAGGGCTAACCAACGATCACCTTGTCAGTTGTTTCCGTTTCAAAGAATGCGACGCACCGCCTAGTATCAGTGGCACTGACAGGGTAAACACAGAATTGGATGAAAACAAAGATGAGCCAAGGACAAAAAGTCGTGGCGTGGAGATGAGAGCTAAGGAAGATTTGTCGAGGGCAATCGACACACTTACCATTTCGTAACATTACGAGGAACATTGGTGCGGCTAGCTACTATATATGGTTGTGTTACCTCTACGTAGGTCATGTGTATAAATCGTTTGTGTAGGTAATGCAACTCGGTCTGTACATTATTACTGGTGTCGAAGGATGATAATTTTTCTTACTGATGCAGAGGTTCTCTCCCAGCCATGGCTGATGTTTTCCTCTTTTTTTGGGTTGCATGGACAGATTTATATGGTAGGATGTTATGATGGGAAGAAGTTGCATTCTGCATCATTGCATTCTCTGTGTGGTGGCGGTTGTTTCAGGGCACATTGAATCAGATGGACCTGAAATATTGGCATGATGATCATGTATATGCCTGTGAGGAGGCTCAGTGACCTAAGAACAGTGGCAGTTATGCATATACAGGCTGTTTTTATTTGAGATGACATCAAACAATACATCAGAAAATCGGGATATATCCCAAGGGCGTGTAAACTATTTCAAACAGAAGAAAACTGGGATAGATATCCATGACACATCAGTTACAGGACATGCATTCAGGTAAATCACTTCATTATAATCCATTCTAATATGTATATATGATATAAAATGTCAGAATGATAGAAATGATGATAGGTAGCTTCAGGACACCAGCCCCTCGAGTTGTGCATTCAAGCAGGCAGCCAGCTGCAGGGACCATGTTCATGAAATCAGCATCTCTTCATGATTAAAACACATCAGACAAACGGAATGCAGGTGTCCACTTCGTCAGCAACAACCAGAATCTGTTTGAAAGCTAGTAACCTCGCGTCCAGCCCTTTCCATGTCTTATTTGGCCTTGCTTCCTCTAGACCTCTAGTAACCTCCAAGCACGAAGGTCCCCTTCTAGGTAGCTTCGGGTTGTGCATAAGCATACGCCAATTTGAGCTTAACTGGTCCTCTGTTTAAGCAACTTCTAATTAGGTTTGCAGCTTCTTCTTTTTTTGTGGGGAAAGAGAGCTTTTATATTACAGAATTATCGAGTTTTACAGCATCTGGTTCTACAATGTCTGCTACTACTGTTGGGACATGCCCTGGCCAGAAGTAACTTTTACCATTTAACCTAGCTACATCAGCTAAAACATGGGCTGCGTTGTTGCTCTCTCTTCCATTTTAGTAACTTCAACACGATGACAACTATCCTGTATCCTGTTATATCCTCATACAGCTTCCAACAGGTGAGATTTCAATTGCTTCCACGACGATGGCGTTGTCAGACTCTAGCATAATTGATGCCTTGGTGGTTTCCTGAATACTCTTTAGTCCCAGCAGACAAGGTTTTTCTTCAGCTTCAGGAACGTCGAAAGCACTTCAGATTTGACTCATTCCACGCCCAAATGACCTTCCGAAGACGATCCCTGCTAATGCAAGCAATGGAGAAAACGGCATTATGACAGTCATAAGAAGCGTCACAATTTATTTTAACCCAGCCGCTAGGTGGAGGCGACCACTTCCTTTGCTGAACTTGTTCAGTTCGGAAAACCAGTCACACTCAACTTCCTTTTTCAGTGACACCAGTTTCTTGCTCGAACAAAGGCCCCTTTCCTTTTACAGTAACATTTGATTTATAGTTCAGATTTAGCTCATTAATATAGCAATTAAAAAATAGCTCATTAATAAAGTTCTACAATTTAGCTTGTTTTTTACTGTGTAGTGCAAAGTCTGTAAAGCTTTTGAATCTATTATTATTTGATTCAAACTACTGTTTGCCTGGTAG
>NC_061508.1:326369260-326484948 GCF_022539505.1 Lolium rigidum | reverse complement strand
GGAATCGGACGAAACTTTCGCCCGTGGTCCTATTTTTGCACGAAGCTTCCGGAAGACCGAAGACCTAACGAAGTGGGGCCACGAGGTGGCCGGGAGGGAGGCCGGCGCGGCCCAAGCCCCGGCCGCGCCGACCTATCCCCCGGGCCCCTCGTGTGGCCCCTCGCGTTGACCCTCCGCCTACTTAAAGCTTCCGTCGCGAAAACCCCAGCACCGAGAGCCACGATACGGAAAACCTTCCGAGACGCCGCCGCCGCGAATCCCATCTCGGGGGATTCAGGAGATCGCCTCCGGCACCCTCGCCGGAGAGGGGATTCATCTCCCGGAGGACTCTACACCGTCATGGTCGCCTCCGGAGTGATGAGTGAGTAGTTCACCCCCGGACCATGGGTCCATAGCAGTAGCTAGATGGTCGTCTTCTCCTTGTTGTGCTTCATTGTTGGATCTTGTGAGCTGCCTAACATGATCAAGATCATCTATCCGTAATACTATATGTTGTGTTTGTCGGGATCCGATGGATAGAGAGTACTATGATTATGGTGATTATCAATCTATTGTTTATGTGTTGTTTATGATCTTGCATGCTCTCCGTTATTAGTAGAGGCTCGGCCAAGTTTTTACTCTTAACTCCAAGAGGGAGTATTTATGCTCGATAGTGGGTTCATGCCTCGCATTTACACCGGACGATGATGGAAAGTTCTAAGGTTGTGTTGTGTCTGTTGCCACTAGGGATAAAACATTGATGCTATGTCTAAGGATGTAGTTGTTGATTACATTACGCACCATACTTAATGCAATTGTCTCGTTGCTTTGCAACTTAATACCGGGAGGGGTTCGGACGATAACCTCGAAGGTGGACTTTTAGGCATAGATGCAGCTTGGATGGCGGTCTATGTACTTTGTCGTAATGCCCAATTAAATCTCACTATATTTATCATATCATGTATATGCATTGTTATGCCTTTCTCTATTTGTCAATTGCCCGACCGTAATTTGTTCACCCAACATGCTTTTATCTTATGGGAGAGACACCTCTAGTGAACTCGTGGATCCCGGTCCTATTCTTTACATAGCATACAATTCTATCGCAATACTTGTGTTTTATTATTTTCTTGCAAACATCTTCCACTCGATACGCTTAATCCTTTGTTACAAAGAAGCCGGTGAGATTGACAACCTCACTGTTTCGTTGGGGCAAAGTACTTTGGTTGTGTTGTGCAGAGTTCCGCGTTGGCGCCGGAATCCCCGGTGTTGCGCCGCATCACATTTCGCGACCATCAACCTTCAACGTGCTTCTTGGCTCCTCCTCGGTTCGATTAAACCTTGGTTTCTTTCCGAGGGAAAACTTGCCACTCGTGCGCATCATACCTTCCTCTTGGGGTTCCCAACGGACGTGTACATTTACGCGCATCGGAGGTCGACGGACGCCGCCATGGAGGTGGGTGGGTCGTGGGTGGCGGCGCCATGGAGAGTGTAGAGGTCGCCGGAGCTATTGAACCGAGCGATCTCCGCTTTGGTCCGGTAGTCCTTCACGTGATAAACCAAACGGATCAAATTCCATAGAAACAAGATTGTCACGGGTGAACCGACGAACGTAAATTAAGTTTTTGATTAGCGCGGGTGCAATAAGGACATCACGTAGGAGGAGTTGTTTGGTGGGTGTAGGTATGGTGGTTTGGCCGGTGCAATATATAGGTATAGTAGTGCCGTTTCCGAGGACTATGGATGAAAGTGGTGTGGTGGAAAATTTTGACGAAGATATTACTAGAAGCGAGACATGTGACTAGAAGCACCGGAATCGAAAATCCAGTCCATACCCGAGTTTCCCCGGCGCACGAAGTTGTTCATGGCCTCGCAAGAACGCAGATTGGTCCCGGCTCGGTGAAGGAGCGGAGGTCGGTTGATGCGGCGGTGCGGTTGGAGCAGGCGGCATGAGGACGGACGAAGGCCGAAACATCCGGGGGTGCCGATATGGCATGCATGGCATCCCCCCGTCGTAGTAGGCCGGGCGGCGTGGTAGGCGTTCGGCGGGGCGCGCTGGCCGAGGAGTCCAGGGGAACCGAGGTGGGGGCGAAGACCCGGCGCCCAGTGCACCCGTGTAAGCCGGAGGAGCGCCGATCGGAGAGGAGGCCGCCCAGGGCATGGACCAAGCCTCGAACCATGCCGGTCCGTGGATCATGAGGAGGGCGCCGGTAGGCGGCGCGGCCGAGTGCCGGCGCGAGCGCTCGGTGCCGCCGGTGGCGGGCGCCAAGCGGGAGGAGCGGCGGCGCCGGCGCGGGCGTCGAGGCGGCCGGTGGAGTGGCGCATCGCCGCGGCCGCACATCGGATTCTTGCCCTTGTAGTTGGGGCCGGGACGCCGCCCGGGAGGAGGCTGCCCGGCCGAGGCCGGAAACGGTACCGGGGTCTCGCCGCGGCGGTGGGCTGGCTCGTCGGGCCCGCGTGCGGCAGAGTAGGCAGCAGGGGCGGCCGGGTGGAGGCAGCGAAGACGTGAGGCCGCGCCTCCCGCCGTGTGAGGTCATCATCGGCGTTCTGCAGCAGGGACCGGATCTCCACGAAGGAAGGGCGAGGCCGCATGAAGGGAATCATGGCCGCTTGAGTCTTGAACCGGTCGCTGAGCCCTTGGAGAAGGATGTTGATAAGCTGGCGATCGGGCATAGGATCGCCTAGTTCGCGGAGCTCATCCGCCATCGTCTGGATGCGCTGACAGTAGACGTTGAGCGAGGAGTCCCCCTGAGGGGTGTTGCGGATCTCGGAGTGGAGGTTGTTGATCCGGGCGTCGGCCGTTGTCCCGGAAGAGCCGGGCGCAGGGACGCCCGGCAGGGCGGCGGCGTGGCGGCCTCACGGAAAACGAGATTGAAAATCTCCGTGGACACGCGTGTGTAGATCCATTGGATGATGGCGAGATCATCCGTGATCCGGCCGAGCGTCGTCGGGACGAGGGCGGCGTCGGCGGCGACGTGGTGACGGAGGTTGCGGCGCCGAGGTGAACCTCAAAGAGGTGGCACCAATGGTAGTAGTTGTGTTGGGCAAGATCTAAAGTAATAGGTATGAAGGGGGTGACATCGGCTATGGTGTCTGTGTAGGAGAGAGGAGTAGCCGTGGGAGGGGTAGAAGAGGCCGAGGCCTCGGCGGCGGCGGCGGCCTTGGCAGGCCTCGGCGGCGGCGCCGCCATAGGTCAGGATCGATTAGTCTGATACCATGTAAGCTTGTATTATGTCTCACAAATTGATACAAAACTGTTTGGGGTATAAGGGATATAAATAGTAGAGCCAACCGACTAAGCCTAAAACCCTAACTTGCGTTACAAGTCTAGCTTAACCTAAACATATAATCTAACAACTCCGACCGGCTATTCCGGCGGAGCGGCTTTGGATCGGTCCGGCCTAAGAGAGGAGGCGACCAAGCTACTGTAGCAGCAGAAAGTGGGGAAATGAGAGCGTGAATTGTTTCCACGATTCCTACGCTGCTGAGGTTCTCGACGCCAGGGGACCTGAAACACACGAGACGTGCAGCTCGGTTGCTAGAATCCGAGGTCCGAGCGTTGTAATTCAGCAAACCATCCGTCGGCGTTTGCTGTGTTCGTATTCACTCTCCGGATAATATAAAATGAACAGCCAATCTATTTCCCGTCGGCCTGCCACGCTGGATTCTCGTCGCTTGTGAGCACACCTGGCACGGACGCCTCGGCACGGCGCACACACGGAGAGTCTCCGCCCCCATGCCCTCTTGCTTGCTCTCCGCATGGCAGGCAAACCCGTCCCATCCACCGCCGCTGTCCTCTTCTTCCTCTACCTGCCTTCGTCAATCGTCAGCGTGGACTCCCGGGGTTGTATCGGACGCTTACGGCTTAACCGCCCCAACATACATTCCCGGCAACAAAGATAAACAACTCGGAACTTGGATGCCGACGCCGCTAAACAAAACCCTTGTCCCTAGCTGGCTTAATCGTGCTTTTTCTCCTGCGATAAGATGAGCGGCATCCGTCAGGAACAGGGCGGCGAGATACGGTCGTGTCGCCGTGTGTACGTACGTAACGCACGGCAGCATCTTCTTTATAAACTTTGCTGCCTCGCGCCTGCCAGGTGCCATCGTTGACGACGTCTCCCTGACTTCCTCTCGCGTACTATACGTGTACCGTATGATCGTCGTGTACGTACCTGGTCTCGGTGAACCGGCCGGCGGTGAAATTCAAGTGGAACGGGAGCGTGTCAGTAGAGGCCATTTGTACCGATACTACTGTCAAAGTAAGAATAGTACTGTCATAAGATGAGCGGCAGCCATCAGGAACAGGGAGGCGAGCGAGATACGCCGTCCGTCCTGTCCTGTGTCGTGTCGCCTTAGCCCGTATGTACGTATGTACCGCTTGGCAGCATCTTCTTCATAAACTGTGCTGCCGCGCTCGTCCACTTCTGATAGGCTGCCTTGACGACGTCTCCCTGACTTCCTCTCGGGTATACGTGTACCGTATAATCGTCCTGTACGTACCTGGTCTCGGTGAACCGGCCGGCGGTGAAACTGCAATGTAACGGGAGCGTGTCACTAGAGGCCATCTGTACTAGTACCATCTAAGTAAAACAATGTAAAGAAAAAGTAAGAATATTTCTGTAGCGGGGAAGAGGTTGATGATTGGGAAGTGGGAAAGA
Source organism: Lolium rigidum (assembly GCF_022539505.1). Classification (NCBI taxonomy): domain Eukaryota; kingdom Viridiplantae; phylum Streptophyta; class Magnoliopsida; order Poales; family Poaceae; genus Lolium; species Lolium rigidum. The sequence goes on along the minus strand of NC_061508.1, from coordinate 326,480,308 downwards.
TCATATCAACGGCTCTTAAAAAAAACATAAAGCATTACCTTCAACTTTAAATTCTAAAAAAAATCTTTTATGTTAAATTCTAAAATCCTGCTTCCTCCGTCTCGGTTAGGCACACACGCAGTTTAAGACAAACTTTAACCATTGATTTGGTCAATAAAATATAAATTTTATGTCAACAAAATCTATAACACTAGAATTTTAAATTTTATGTGTACAAAATATTTTATTATAAATTCTAAAATCTTAGAGAGGTCTGATGAAATATATACTCTCTCCGATCATAATAAGTGTCCGGGCTTAGTTTAACTCAGCTGAAAATTAAACCAAACTCCTGGCACTAATTATGAATCGGATGGAGTACCTAACTCTAAATCACTCACGTTTGTACCCTTAACTTGTGAATGCTGGATTACATACTACTCTAATTGATAGTAGGACCCACATGTTAGATCCATCTCTTCCCCAATCCCTCTCCTATCCCTCTCCTATCGATTTTTTCAAACCAAAATCAAGAATTCCAGCACGGTCCGCAACGTCAGCAAAAGGAAGTAGACTCGGCCTCCAGGCGCAACTGAAACATTGCGATGGAGCTCGGCCTCCAGTACATCAGGGTCACGGCCGTGCGATGTCTCACAAATCCTAACTAGTAACCCTTTGTGATGCTCTAACCCTGTCGAAAACTTAATACTCTCATCCGATCCATATTAGTTGTCACTAATATCGATGTATCTAGATATATTTTAGTTGTATGTACATTCATACTAGTGACAACTAATATAAATCGAAAGGAGTACTAAATCTTTAACATTATTATAATTCAGAAAGTAGCATTTTCATAATTTCATTATTTATCGAAAAAAATCAGTCAACTAGTTGGATGAGTACTGATAAATATTACTCTCATCATCCGTCAGCGCCAACTTTAGGCAGGGGCCGACAGAGACAAAATGCCAACGATTCAAATCAAACCGCGCAACACCTGACCTACCCTGCAAAGTGCAAACCACACTCCATCATCTCATCTGATCCGTCTCTACTCTCTACAAGTTCAAACAAAACCGAACAAAAAAGAAGTCGCAATAATGCCGTCGGATCCCATCAGCATCGCCCTATCTGACAACAATAGTTTATCTATCTGTATAACAAAGGGAATAATAAAGAAAGAGATGGAATAGCAGCACATCAGTCGCTGTCCGCGGGCCCCACACGACCGCGACCCGCTCCCGTTTGAAAACACCTTTTGTGCCTTTGTTCCGCTCCTCGCTCGGCCGGCATCGGGTCGAGAGAACAGAGAAGAAGACTCGGCTTTCGAGAGAAGACCCTGCGGTGTCGGCCGGCGCGCGCGCGTCCCGATGGGTTCCGAGGGGGCGACGAGCAGGCGGAGGATCCTCGACTACCTCAACGACGGCGAGGAGCTCGGGGTGGACGGGCCGTCGACGCCCAGGGCGGTGGCGACGGCCAGGTCACTGCTGCCCAGGTTCCGGTGGACGCGGATGGCCAGGATCGGGCGGAAGGGATGCGGCTCATGTGCCGGCGTCAAGGTGCAGCAGCCGCAACAGCCGGAGGAGCAGGAGATTGCGGCGGAGATTCTGGTGGAGAAGGGCGACGAGCTCAATGACGACACAGGTGCGTGGCAATTGTACGAATCAATTGTGGATTACGGTGATTTTGATAGATTCGCACTTTCGCTAGCAGTCGATGAAATTTAATTTGTTGTCCAACCCGTCACGAACAACAATTCTCGATTCCCAGCACGCGCGACCTCCTCCGGCGGCGCCGTCAGCGGCGGCGAGACGCGGGCCGCGGACCTCGGCGTCGGGCTGGGCCTGGTGTTCCTGCTCGCCAAGACGTCCGACGAGTTCAGCAAGATGGCCAAGGTGCGGGCCGAGATGGAGGCGCTGCTGGCGGAGTTCAAAGGCCACGTCATCGCCAACACCGCCAACGCCAACGCCGACGCCGAAGACGTGTCCAGACCCGGCAACCTCGACGACTCCGCCGCGTCCAGCTGCCTCACGGACGCGAACGAGCCGCGGGCCGCCAACGATCAGTCTGAGGATCGTCGGCGTGATCGTCAGGTCGCGTCGTGCTCCGGCAAGAGGGTGGACGTGGAGGTGCAGAGCCGGAGGAGGTCGACGGAGGACGTGCTGGAGGAGGAGTTCCACGCCGAGCTCGAGCGGCTGCACGTCCACTACGGTGCCGACACGCCCACGTTTCCGCTAGAAGAGGAGCAGGCCGCGGCGGAGTCATCTGACGACGACGATGACATTGCCGCTGACTGCCGGCAAGGCTTCGCGGAAGAAGACGAGGATGACGACGACCACGGCCACGATGATGACGATGCTGCTAGATACCGCGGGGTTTCGGCGGTCGAGCTGGAGAGGCGGCTGCACGAGCTGCTCCACCAGCGGAACCAGGAGCGGATCGAGGAGCTGGAGGCCGCGCTGCGGCGCGCCGAGAGGAGGCTCTTCGACAAGGAGATGGAGGCGTCGCTCTGGAAGGACACGGCCAAGATGGCGCTGCGGCAAGGCCACGACGGTGAAGACGACGAGCTGCAGTAAGCTAGCGCCCGATCGCATTTCACTTCTGTTCCACGCAAGGTTTTGAAAGAGAGTGTTGTCTGTGCAGGCGAGTTCCTGACTCTTCTTGTTCTCTGAAATTGTTCTTGTGTGCAGATGAGGGCATTGAGGCAGGAATTCGGATAGGCTGTACATGATTACAGATGAAGTCGTGAAGGCGAATTTTGGGACTTGATGCTTGAAGGGGGCAATGAATGGTAGCTTCCGAAGATCGACTGTAGAATGGGCCTTCAGTGGAACATGTTACTACTGTAGTTCGTAGCTGTACTTGTTAGCAGTTATAGCGAAACTGTTCATACTCCGCCAAAGTTCAGACTTAAGCACTGTAGGTTACATCATAACGATTCGGAATAGGATGTTCAGTTAGTCATAACGATTCGGAACAGGATGTCCAGTTAGTCCCAAAATCGGTAGTGGGAGTTCTTGCATATCACTCGTATGCCATTTCAGAATCCGCGCGGCAATTTGACAGCCTGCTCTCAGCCTCTGAGTTCTACTACTTGCCGTTTACCCCAGCCTTTACAATTGCTTTGCAGGGTTTCAGATATTGATTTGGGAAGAATTTTTTCCAGAAGTTTTGTAGCATTTTGGGACTTCGATGCTTGAAGGAAAAAATGAATCGTAGCTTCGAATGGTCGACTGTAGGTTGGGTCTTCAATGGAATATGTTACTACTGTAGTTCGTAGTTGTACTTGTTAGCGGGGTTATGGGCTTATGGCAAAGCTGTTCACACTCCACCAAGGTTCAGACTTAGCACTGTAGATTACATTAGAACTATATTCGAAATAGGATGTTCAGTTAGTCTGACTTGTAATATGAGTTTGGTAGTGGGAGTTCATGCATATCACTCGTATGCATTTTCAGAATGAGCGCCAATTTGACTGCCTGCTCTCAACCTCTGTGTTCTACTACTTGCCAAATTTACAATCCGAGCTTTCATAATGAGGTTACGAGTAATTTTGTATATCAATATCTTATGCTCAGTTCGATATGATTTCTGCCGGATGATTATAAACTTTACACTCCAAACAAATTTATAAGATCTATGCCAAGTAGTTTTTTTTTTTTTTTTGCGAAAATTCCACCGATCTATTAATAATCATCAACAGTAGTACAAAGATGCCCAAAAGTAATAAAAATTACAAAAAGGTCATTGGACCACCTAGCGACGACTACAGACACTAGCACGAGCCGAAGGCGCGCCGCTGTCCTCGCCTCTCCATCACCGGGAGCCGAGCAAAGCTTGTCGTAGTAGAGCTTGTTGTAGTAGACAGACGGGAAGTCGTCGTGCTAAGGCCCCAAAGGACCGGCCGCACCGCAGCAGCAACCATCGCCAATGATGACAACCGTAGATCGGAAGAGACTGACCTAAAACCACACAATCGAACACGAGAGACGACCGGATCTCGGGAGATTCGCCGGACACACAACTCCACACGCCCTCCGCTGATCTATGCCAAGTAGTTACACCTACGGAATACACGTCTTGTGCTTTATCTATTCACCTTCTCCCTCTTTATTATCCACGCAAAAAAATTGAAAACTTCCAATGGGGCAATGGGCCAAGATTACATATTCAAGTGTTTCAGTTTCCTATAAACTTCAAGAAATTATGACGACTTCAATCCAATATTTCTTACTTCTGCATTCTTAGAACCGTAAGTTGAAAGAAAGCTTTGAAATATTGCATGTGAAAAATAAACTCAAATGAAAAGCACATTAATTTAGAGGATGAACTGCACATTTGGTTGACCAGTATATTTGTTGTAAAATAAAACATGGGTGTCTTATATAAAATAGTTTGTCAACCAAAGTGCGGTGTAGCACATGTAACTTTTTTTTTCGGTAGCAGAGATAACTTCGACCCATGTTGTGGCTATAATTTGCAATAGCTTTCTATAACGTGTTTTTGACTTGGAAAAACATATACTTTTATGTGCCATTGGAGTTAGCTTCTTTCTCCGTGCTAAGAACATCTCTAGCAAACTCCATAAAAGTGCTCGATCTACAAATTTTGGTCACTTTTAGTGGCTGGACACCATTGGAGTTAGCTTCTATCACATGCCCTATTAGGGTAACCAAAGGCAATTATGACCGGGATTCTCAAGAATTAATTCTACTTCCACTAAGAAAAGTGTAAACTAACTACACATCGTATATGTTTCATTGTGTTCAGTCCCACATAGTTCATAAGTTCTTATGTTCATGTAGGTTTCATTGGAGCTTGATTCATATTACAACAAAAGAACAAAGCTTTCTACCTTGGTTCTGGCAAAAAAAAAATGCCCAAAAATCAAATAAGTATTGAGAAGGTAATCACAAGCTTTTGATCATTCTCCGTTTTAGAATTTAATAGGCAAGTTCATCTCATTTTGATAAAGAACATTTTCATTGTGCCGGTTTCATAAACAAATAGATTTAGGTATGTAATTGTTACAAAACAAACTTGTTCATCTTCAATTTCATTGGTGAATGTCACAAGGTTTACTTAACTAACATTATCATCTTATACGTAATTGCAAAACAACTGATAATCGTAGCCTTTTTCAGTGGCTCAACAGCAAAATGAAATTTAATATGATTATTATGTTGTCAACACATACCTTAACTATGCAAATCTCTATGCTGGAGTAATGTCGATGGACCATCGCATGCATATAATTATGCCTAATCACATTTCTGTGTTACTAACAACAAATGTTTCTAGTGTTACCGATTGCTAGAATGTGGTTATCAGTGATTGAGCATTAGCTATCAAATCCCGGCCTAAACTAGCCATTTATACTAAACACTTTTACCCCTTCATTACAATTCTTATTGTCATTTCTACATTGTATGTCTTGATATATATCAATCGACATACTATCTTGAATAACATTTAGGTATACACGCTCACATATATTAAGGTGATGATAGCAATGTTCAACTATTTACCTTTACAAAGACATTTGTTGGGCCAAACTAAAACTTATTGTGTGAGAAAGTTTTTTTTATTTACTTGGGATATTCGACAAATGGATTGCACCATAAATCTATTTTTAAGGTATCATTAAATACCAACACAACCACACATAATATTTTAGAGTTCACAGAGCTTATAAATAACTTGAGACAGAGGTTTCTAGAGCATACAACTATCAAACTTACGTTAAGGTGATATATAAATCTACACCTTGTAAAATACCAACCAATAATTTGTCTCCAAATCTTGTATTCACTTTTACTTGAGAGAGCTTTTACAGCACCCTCTTGCCCCATTAGAGGAGGTGGGAGTACCAAACGATTCTAGTCATACACCCACCACCCCAAATTTAGATTGTTTTTACCTTGGATAATTAAAATGACTTTACCGTGGACTACATCGATTGAACCATGCAGCTACGGAAAAATTGACCACACAACAACGAAGGAACTTAGGAGCGAATCGATTAGACCAAGTTTATCTGGAATTTGGGACAGAGTCCATGCCGACTGACACCATCGACTAATCAATGCCCTTGAGGTCTTGAGTATTGCGGTGGGGAAGAAGAGGGAAAACGAAGAAAGGATTGGAGATCGGGAATTTGAGCATTTTTTGTACGTGTTTTAAGGGTCCAATTTTTTAGGGTATTTGTTAGAGATGCTCTAAGACACCAGCATGGGTAAAAACTTAGATTGCTTTTTTATTCAAAAAATTGCTATCATAGACACCAATCCGTATATTTTTAGAAAATCCAGAGTCATTTGAAAATCTGAAACATTTGACTTGAAATTTCGAACATTTTATCTGATGAAACAGAACGCCACTCTCCCTTTGGTTGCCCTGTTGACCAAACAGCACGATACGTCCAGTCTGCCACTCCAGTCGTCGTGCTCGTCCTCTCTCGGTCTCTCCCCTTCCTTTTCCCCGCGAGAGAACCTCGTCTCGTCTCTCTCTCCGCAGAACACGCCTTTCCATGGCGCCACCCCGCCTCCATCCAAGGGCAAGGGAGGCGACCCGCCTCCCCCTCTCGCCGTCATCCTCGTCCTCATCCTCTGCTCCACTGGATTGACGCGGAACGGAGATCCGAATCGATCTCTCCTGCCGGCGACGAAGAACCCTAGCTAGCTAGCTCTGATTACTTCTACTCGTGAGGCCACCGCGCGCGTGGTGTGTGCGGCGGAGCATGCGAAGCGAGCGCTCGATCCAAACCCTACCCTACCCGCACCGCCATGCCCGTCCCGCTCGCCATGGCCGATGATCTCGTAATTCGATTGGGACTCCGCGCGGCGGCGATGATGGACGGAGCCGCCGGCGCCAGGCCCAGGTTCCCGAGCCGCGGACGCGCCGGGTCGCCGCTTATCGGTGCCAGCCCCCCTACCGCCGCCCCCGGGTCGCGCATCGGCTCGGAGGCCCCTCGGGGCTACCGCCGGTGCGGATGGCGGCCGCGGCGGCGCGGGCTTGGGGACCGAGCAGCGGGGCCCGTGGTCCAGGGTTTGGTTTGCCGGCGCGGATTCTGAGCCACCGTCGATGGAATTAGTCGCAGTTCAGCTGCATTTCGTTTTGGACCCGGTGCGTTCCCCATCTCCCCCAACCTTTTCTCCTCCTCCATGTCCCTCTCTCTGTGCGCGTGCGCAGTGAACACTTCACCCTGAAGGCCTGAACCCAGACCCTAAACAGATCAGTTGAGCTCTTGTAGCCGACTGGCCGACCCACACGTCCAATTGTTCGCCGCCTCAGTTCCCCACCCTACGGTGCCGCCAGCCTCCGCCGTTCCATTGCGTTGGAATCGGCTGTGGCATTGGCTGGGAACCGTACCGTGTTGTCTGATGCGTCGGTCGAGGCCGGGTCTGAGGAGCTCCTGAGCATGATGGATGTATGCATGCATGGATGGATCATGGATGTAAGTATGTATGTATGGATGGATATTATGGTCAATGTTGCTTTGTGTGCTTGAGCAGAGGCTGCAGCCTGGGAGCAGAGGTGGATCTAAGACCTCTCCTATAGTCCGCCGTGCCCTAGTGCTGCCGCCGTGCCATAGCATGCTTCTCATGCTTGTCGCCTTCATCGCCTCACCGTGTCGCTGATCTGTCCAACCGGTTCGCAACCGGGTACATTTGCTTTTGAAGTGTGGACTTCTCCGCTCTAATATTCGTGCTATGCTGTGATGATGGGAATATATTAATAATAAGAATGAAAGCCTTGTGATGGGCGATGATGTTGACCGGCCCAAATAAGCATGCCTTTGAGCAATCAAGACAGCTGTGGCCTGCGAGTACAAAATTAGAGCCCCCTTACCTCTCTTGCAGCCTGTTCAATTCTTCGCTAATATTGGATGCTCTGTGCCTCGGACGGTCATTCTGATGAGTGACAACCAGGGCAGTCCTCTTACATTGCGTTGGGTAGATTATGCAGCAAGAGATGTGAGGGTTGGGCATTTAATGAAGCAAAGGAAAAACTGAGCCCTCTTTGTTATGCTACTCTTATTTTCTAGATGTGCTTTTTTCTTCTTCTCTATTTTTTTCTATTCGCTGATGTGGAGTGAGGATCCATCTTGACCTGCTGTGTCTTCTGTTGGTGATGAACCCAGCGAACCTGGCTTGCTTGGATTGATTCTAGTTGGCATTGTTTTTGCATCTGTAATGAAGCAATGGAATCCTTTTAAGGCTGTTTGGCATTGAGATGGTTTTCAGGCTGTATGTGGAATTGAGATGGGGATTCTGATATTCCAGTTTTTGAACATTTTAATATTGTTCTGGTTCTTGCTTTGATTTTGTTCTTATTTTGTCGAAGGCTGGCCTGACTAGTCTTTAGTTTTGTGGTGCAATAGTATTACCACTGCCCCACCTCACTTGTCTGATTATTTAGCAAGGCATTTACGACCCCAATTTTCATCGGATAAATTGGCCGAGCAGCACTTTATTTTCCCTTTTGGTTGATGACGTTATAACCTGGCTTGCAAGTCTATGTTTTCCGTTGTTTATTTTCAATACAGTGTCTACTTTAATCTCAAGTGAGCAAGTGTTAACTGTTTCTTAGATTGGCCATCAGTGTGATTTCCGAATTAACTTTTCAACATGGTATGTTTATTTCCGCTGTGTGTTGACGAGTAATAATCTTTTCCGAATGTCTATGATGATGTTTGCCCTTGTTATTGAAAATGTTTTGAACAGATCTTGAGTTGGAGATGTTTTGGTTCCATCAAAATTTGCTCAGTTAGACATGTAGTCGTTAAACTAGGAGGCCTTGCTCTACAGCAAGTTACCAGTTGCGGCTATTTGTTGCTGGAGAGAGAGAGAGATTATATTGCATGATGGTGGTACCGAAGCATTTTCCAACTACGGGTGATTGTTGGTGGGGTGAGTCTGAGCCATTAAATCAGTGTTCCCTCCAAAAGTCCTATTATTTTATAATCTTTAACTCATTGAGTCATGCCCACCATTGTCCAGCTCCTAATGCTGTGCTGAATTGCAGATGTTCTGCATCTGTCCTGTTTTTTTTTCTACTCGTGACTGTTCATGAGCAAAGTAACCTTTAAGAACTATCCGATCTAACACGAGATTTTTGTAAGTACAAGCGAGTTATAAACTAATGAGTTGACCTTTCTTTGAATATATTTTTGTTAAACTTCCAAGTTATGTGTCCATTTGTTTTTCTAGTGCTACATCTGTTTCGAAATATTTTCGTTCTTCTTTGGCTGCATGTTGTCGTGCAATTCTTCGCCGAACAACAGTAACATATAACGGAGCTAAAAGCAGACCTTTTATCATCCTCCATGTTATATAGTTCATTGGCATCAATCTCTTTTTGCTACTGCTGTCAGTATTCACTGCCACATTAATTTTCTTGGATTACATTCTGATGCTTTAGCCTGGAGCGATAGATTAGATGTATTACTGATTGTTGAAAAAAAGGGTGTTGGCTAAATTCATCGATTTCTGAAGTTTAATTTTCTTTTATTCTTTTCTCACAACTAAAGGTCCTCCTGGATCTTGTGATTGGGACATTCTCTGTCGGCTACTTTCCCCTATCTCATTGTATATTTCTAAACATGTTCAGATTCCTGTTTTAATTTTGGTCTCATTTTGTTTAAGGTTGGCCTGGCTGGTGTTAAGTTTGTGGTGTGATAGCATTACCACTGTCGCATCTCTCGTGTCTGATTGTTTGGCAAGGTATTTACAACCCCTTTTTTCATGGGATAAAAGAGACCAGCAGCACTTCCATTTTCTGTTTGGAGTAAATTTATCCCTTTTATCTGGACGATGTGATAACCTGGATTGCAAGTTAATGTTTTCCCGTCTTATATTTTCAGTGCAATGTCTCCTTTCATCTTTAGCTGAACAATGCCAACTGGTCCTTTGGTCATGGCCATTCTGTGCAATGTTGTAAATTAACTTTTGAACATAACATATTTATTTCCATCTTGTGAATGTCTATGATGATTTTTGCCCCTTGGTCTTGAAGATGTTTCAACAGATCCTAAGTTGGAGATGTTTTGATTCCGTGCAAATTTGCTGAGTTGGACATCTAATCGTTAAAGTAGGAAGCCTTGCTCTGCAGCAAGTTACCAGTTGTGGCTATTTGTTGCTGGAGAGAGAAAGAGAGAGATTGTATTGTGTATTTGTGTGATGCTTCTACCGAAGCATTTTCCAACTTCGGGTGATTGATGATGGTGGGATGAATCTGAGCCATTAAAATAGTGTTCCCCCAGAACATCCCATTATTTATAAATTATTTCTCATGGGTCATGTCCAGCATTACCACCGCTTCGAGTTCTACTCGGAGTCAGCTGCTGATGCTTTGTTGAACTGCAGATGTTCTGTAGCCGGCCTGTTTTCTCCACTCAGACCTGTTCATGTGCAAAGCGACCTTTAGAAAGTAGTTTCCCCATTCAATTTCTTTGCGATGGGTGAGGGAGCTAACGTGGCTGAAATAAATTTTCCTTTGATTATTCGAGGCAGTTCTGGGTATCACATTTAACACCGCCCCCACCTTCTCTGTTACCTTTTCATCCACACCTGAATATTGACGGCTGTTTTGTATGGTCATTCTAATGAACGATAACCAGCAGAACTCGACTTAAATGGTTGGTTAATCTGGTGACAAAAGACGGTGTGGCTAGGTCGTATGATCGATCAAAGGCAAATCTTATCCCTTAAATGCAACTACAATGTGCCTCCTTGAATAGCATTCATGCTTCCCTTCTGTTTTTTATTTGTTGCTATTACCATTTTGTGTGTAAAGTGAATTACCATGGTTGTGGCACTGACCAATATGAGTAAAAGTAGTTAACCACAAATCATCTCGCGAGTAACCAGTTTTGCAGCTGATTGTTGTTGCTCGTGGTATTTTTATTACTCCCCCCTGATCCATAATAATTGTCAGGGATTTAGTACATGTTATTATGGATCGGAGGGAGTGCATGTTTGAATGATTAGTTCTACTTGATAGTTGATTTTAGTAGTCAGGAAGATGCGATGGCGTTGAAAAGTTGCTACATCATTTTGCTATTTGTCTTTGATAATTTGATCCTTCTGTTTTTTGATCCTTTATTTGCTTATGCCTTTCTTCTCTAGCGATATTTGATTGATTCTAACAAGCGTCATACTGCGCAAGTTCAGATTTCAGGGTCACTTCTATCCTTTCTGAATGGCTGTGATGATTTAGCTGCCCTTGGAGAGCTTTCAACACCATGTAAATTGGCAACTTGTGTTTTATTCAATTTGCTTGTAAACTAGGCGGGCTTGTTCCGCAGCAAGTAACCAGTTCAGCAGCTACTCCAATTTATTTTGGATGGTGGGAGTACTATTACTGTAGACATTGGAATTAACATTCCTATTTACAGTATATGGAGTGACAGAGAGGTGATTAGATGGTGTTTCTCTAAGTTAAGCTTATGGATGGGAGTGCATCTGAGCCATTTTTATATGTCACTATTTTTTGAAAATCTGCCCGTTTCATTTTTCTCGTTTTCCTTTTATTTTCTTATAAGCTGAAGTGCGTTTTTTCTTCCGCAAGGAAGTGTAACATTTTATCTTGTTCTATTTAACAATTTGTTCTAGCATAGTACCACTTCATTTGAGTTCTTTCTGAGAGTGTATCATTTGTGTTAATCATGAGTTTGGCTCTTTCAAAGGTGCATTTTAAAGGCTTAATTCCAAATGATATCTTTGGTGTTGGTGTGCATGTTGTAATCTATCTTGGGTCCACATAGATGCTTTCTGATGTACCAGGTAAACTATTTGTATGATGGAAAATGATAATAGTAATAATAATACTGTACTTTGGACATCTTTCTAGAGCCCAAGTGCTTGGTGTGAGGATTGAGCCAAAAGCAAGCCTCACATTCTTTTGCTGCCCGCATTCTTTTGCCGCCCGCATTCTTTATTGTGACAATTTATGGTCATTGGTTAACGTGCTTGCTTCCCTACAATGCCTTGGGATTCTTAATTCCACTCTTGTTGTTCCTCCCAATTCCACACTTCATGCTGTGCCGAAACATATTGTCCCGTAGGTCTAGGTTCTTGGCAGCTGCCATGCTGGGTGATCCATCTGTTGGGGTTTTCTGTGCGTTCTTGTCATGGGTTTAGACGATGACAGATCATGGCTGCCATATGATTTATCTTTTGTAGCACAATTGCCAACGCCCCAACACTTCACTTGAATCTCATCAGCTTTATTCGAGTATATTGTTGGTCATTGTCTGCTAGATCCTGCCATAGACAGTACCAGTCATGATGCTGGGACAACTTGAAGATTATGGACTAAATTGCGGTGCTCTCAGCTAGCAAACCCATACATTGCAACACGTCTGTCGTCAGCATCTGGTAGTGCTGGCTGTTTCTTTGTTCCAATCTGCTTTAGTTGTTTCCTGTTGTTGGGATAGGTTCACCCTAATTCCATGTTTTCCCCCAATGTACTGTTATTTTCTGCTTTTATTCTCATCATTCTTAATCATGTCAGCTCTCTTTTCGCATTCTCTACATTTTTTGTGGTGGTTTCTATTTGTTACTCCATTTACTTGATGTTTTGTGCTAAGTTGGCGATGATGACTTTGGCTCATTCAGAGGTACATACAGACTACTAAGATCAGATACCACTGCTTGATTTTATGGGTATGGTTTGGGGTTAGGGTTTTGATGTGATTGGTTGGAAGCGTGTAGATTGGGACGGTTTGCTTTTGCGAGCAACCATTTAATGCTGAAAACATCACGTCTTGGTGTAAACGGATCGGATATCAACAATGCTCACCTCTTTTGATTTCACTTGCTCGGGGAGCGCACACTGAGCCTCCAATAATAAATATGATTTCTCCTTCCTGCATTTTGTGGCTGCCTTGATTTTGTTTATTTATATCATCTGTTTGCTTCTTTTGAACTTATCAGTGATGTACTTCCGTGGATCTCACCGTTTGTATCACCATCTGATATAGTGCTATTATTTTTGGTTCTTCTATGGTATCCTTGAGTGAACTGATTGTTGAGAAATCCATTGAAAACCTGCACACCTTTTCTCCTCATCGTCTTATTGGCAAGCTTTATTGTTTGTTTTTCTTCGAGTTTCCTGTGCAAACGCTTGGGTGTTTTGCATCTTTACATCTTCAGCTACCAGGAGAGAAACAGACTCGGTGAAGGTAAGCTGATCCTCTTTTTTTTTCTCCTCGAACCTCATTTTCTTGCGCTCTTTAAACATTTTTCTAGTGTATGCTGCTTTTTTAGGGGAAACTAGGCCATCTTTTTTTTTTTTCTAGAATTTTGCGTTCTGTTAAACTTGTGGTATGTGGCCGTTATCATCTATGGGCCATGAATCTTTTAGTGGCTATGAGCAACAGGGTCCATACTGGCACAGCTAGTGAGTGAAACCTCTGTTTCTGCCATGTTTCGATTTGGTACTCTGACCTCTCTCTCTCCAAATTCCTATGAAATTCATTGGAATCAAAGAGGCCCCTTAAGGTGGTGGTGGTGGTGCTGCTGCTCTCTTCTCTCTCTCTCTATCCAAATTCCTATGAAATTCCTTTGAATCATAGAGGCCCAAAGCTGCTGCTCCATTCTTTCTCTGAGCTCAGCACCCAACTGCCCATTTGGAATAGGCAGTGATGAGGATGCACAGCCATTGGCACCTTTGCTTCCAGCAGGGGTTGCATCAAACCGCCTTGCTGGGCCAGCCCTCCGTTTGTGTTGTGACGCTATACCGATTGCATGGAGGCCTGTATATGGGAAGCCTCCCTGGCATCAGCAATTGCGGCGGGGGCTTGGGTACTGTCAGGCGGTTGCTGGTATGGCTGGTGCTTGCTTGTTCCAGTGAGGCTGACACGACCTCTAGGCTGCCAGGTCATGGATTCTTCCACTTTGTTTTTGCCACATTTTAGTTGCTACAAAGGGCCATTTAGGACAAATTATACACATAGTTGCGGTTCTACAGCTGCAAACCCTGAACTATATGGAGGGTTTTGTATCTGAAGGCTCGCTGGTTCCAGGTCTCAACTCTACAGGCGTCGCCTTCACCGAGTAGTTGGGTGCTGGAAACCCTGAGAGGTAGAAGCAGAACCAGCGGGACAAGAGATAGACTGCTGGTCTGTTGCCTGACAAGATTTTTGGGGGAGTTGAATGGGCTTTCTTCCTTTGGAATATGTCCAACCATGGGAACTGATGGTGGTCACGAAGGCTTGCCTTAGAGCATTTTAGGCAGCCAGCCTATGTGTAATTGACACTTCGCTCTATAACCAAGAAACATAATCCTAATGAGGGGCATGCATGGCTGATATAAGTACAGCCTTGAGCGATCGAGGTGGGTGTGGGTATCAAATTTGACCTCCCTCACTCCCGGAGCTGTTTTGAATTTTGATCATGCGCTATTTTTGGTGACTGTCCTTGGATGGTTATTTCTGAGCGATAACCACTTAACCAGGGCATATTCACTAAAGTAAGGAAGAGATTAATCTGGTGATGGGAGACACCAGGGGTAGGGTTTCATGATCGAGCAAAGACAAATCCGGGCCCAACTCAAATGCAGTTATACTGGTCCCAAGCACAATGTGCATGCTGTTTTGGTTCTTTATTTGTACTTACGGCTTCTTTGATTCGCAGGATTGGCAGTCTATTTTTTGTAGGATTACATTGTCATGGCTTCTTGTTTAGGGTGGCCAACCAGAGGGAGATGATGACAGACAGCGGCTGAAATAAACGTGCCTTTGAGCAATCGGGGCACCTGTGGGTATCAAGTTGGATCCTCCCTCTTATCTCCATAATCATTTTTTATTCCGCGAGCTGCTGGTTCTGTCCTTGGACGGTCATTCTTGTCGACTGATAACCAGGGCAGCTCCACAGTAAAAACTGCTCAGCTGGTGATTAGAGATGACGAGGTTAGGTTTATATGATCGAGCAAAGGTGAATCTAAGCCCACTCAAATGCAATTTTACTGGTCTATAAGCATAATGTGCTACACAATTTCCTTAATCATTTGTATTGGAAGGATTTGCTTATTTATGCTCCAGTTTTATAGCTGTCTTTGCAAGGTTTTCTTCTATTTTGTACTTGTATTGCATAAATTTTGGTATTATGCTCTCTTTCTTTTGTTGGCGCGTCATCACTAATTGGTCTTTGATCCACAAATTGTATGTTTTGGTAACTTTGTACAGATACTATTTCTACTATTCATATACTAGCGTTTTTACAAGTTTGGTGCTTTGAGAAATGGGGCCTGGCCTTTATAGCTACTTTTTTTTTGTGATGTGCTTTTTTTCGTTGAAAACAAATGGGGATTGTATTGATCATTGACGAGACAGTTGGTACATGTAGTCACTTCTCTTGAGCAATGACGAAGGATCGACTTTGCTGGGCAAATGCTGCGGCAGTTGTCTTGGACCTTCACAGCTTCAGTTTCGTGAAGAGTATCACGCAGGCTTGTCGACAGAAGCTGATTTTCTTGGTTTTTTGGGGAGAATTGTTTTTAATCTTTTTAAAACAATTTACGGGCTGGGTTTGATTTACGGGCTGGGTTTGATTTTCTTGAA
Organism: Lolium rigidum; assembly: GCF_022539505.1. Classification (NCBI taxonomy): domain Eukaryota; kingdom Viridiplantae; phylum Streptophyta; class Magnoliopsida; order Poales; family Poaceae; genus Lolium; species Lolium rigidum. The sequence goes on along the minus strand of NC_061508.1, from coordinate 326,464,761 downwards.
TGTGGCCGGTACTCTATGGTCCATACTAGGAATCTGCTATTTGCAACTCGGCCCATCCTGGCCCGGCTACTAAGCGAAACCCACCCCAACACCTGCCCGGCGTCCTCCCCCACAACCCCAAGCCGTAACGCGCTCACGAGCTCACTCATCATTAGTTTAAGTGTGAGGCCGCGGCGGAGCCGGGATTTCTCGCCCGCCAACTCCGGCTGTCCGCCTCGCCGCGACCGTTGACCGCACCACCAGAGACCGCGGCCACTGGGAAAACGGCGGCGACGAGGAGGCCCGGCCCTTGGCGCAGACCCGTGCCTCCGACCAGCGGCCGTGTCGGACCTCCGCCTCGTGGGGCCAGCCCTCCCGTCCGTCCGCGCCGCGGCGCCACCGGCATGGAGGCCTTGCTCGAGCAGCCGCCGCGGCGTCGTCGGTGGCTGATGCGGCGGTAGGGGGCTCTGGGGACCGCGCGGTGGATGCTGGGCGTTGCTTCCCAGTCGTGGGTTCTGGCGAAAGCCAAGCCGTAGACCTGAGCCGCCCCGTCGTGGATTCGTCCACTTCGTTTCTGCCATGTTTCGATTTGGTACCCCTACTCCCTTCTCTCTCTCGGTCGCTGTAGGTGCGTGCCTGCGTGTGTGTTTGTGCGAACTCTGACAAGATCCCACCTCCTAGGGGGCCGCCTCCGACTAGCAAGTTTGGCGCTGGGAACCCTACGAGTAGAGTAGGGACCGAGCGAGTATTGTGTTGCGTATCACAACCTTTGGGAATCATGGGGACTTGGTGGTGATCCATGGCTGTTTTGGCTGCGGAATTTCGCGTCATTACTCTGGGAATCACCACCGTCTGCATCAGTGGCGGAGCCTAAACCAACAATTGTTCACCGTCATCATCATCATCATAAATTGTGGCACCCAAGACTGCGGCATCTTGTAAGTTGGGATCGGCGGCTATGAGGCCTGGTCGTGCTGACCGGTGCCTCTGAGCAGTCAGTCCTCCACCTAACGGGGCCAGCCTTCCTGTCCATGCTGCAATGCCAGGCCACTGGCATGGAGGCCGAGTTCATGCAGCCGCTGTGGCGTTTGGGGGGAATTAATTATAACCCCCTGTTGGTGCCCTGGGACAACATAAGCCCCCTAGTTCATCTCTATCACTTTTGACCCCCTTTTCATTGTTATTCCCTTGTTTAGCAATTGATTCAGCTGATTAGAACAATTAATTTCTGAAATGCCAAGACTGCCCTTGTCCTTTCATTACCACCGTGTGAGGCAACTCGGAAGTCTGGGAGACAGCCAGACAGAAGACGAACGGGGGAGTCCAACCGGCGAACCCATCGCCTATGCCCCGCGCTGCTCATCGCCTCCGGTGGAAAGGGCCACCTCGCCGCGTCTCCTCGCCGGCGCCTTCTCCGCCACGTCGGCCGCCCTCCACTGCGCCCACGCCCGTGCCCCACGCTGCTCCTCGCCTACGCTGGAAAGGGCCGCCCGCCGCGTCTCCACCTCGCCGCATCTCCGCCCCATCGGCCGCCCTCCACTGCTGCTCCCCGGTAAGGCTGCCCTCCACTGCTTCTCCCCTTCCTCTGTCTTTGATTCCTCATGGATTTCTCATGGATTGAACTTTACAAACCCTAGGTAGAGATTATCATGGTGATTTGAGTGGGAGGGTTTGGATTGAAGAATGGGTGTGATGGATTTGAAAAAGTAATATAATAGCCCTTCTGTTATGAAGGGTATTTCTGTCTATTCATATGCCCATTTGTTTATTATGTGTTGACAATTTTGTTATGCATTCAAAAGAGGGATATCAGGCAATGCAACCTCAATCTGAGGGGTTAAAAGTGATAGAGATGAACTAGGGGGCTTATGTTGTCCTAGGGCACCAACAGGGGGGTTTTTGACTTTTGTAAACGGTGTTTGTCGATGCTTTGCAGAGAATGTTCAGGACGCTGCTGCAGGAGCTGTCCCAGCAGCGGGGGTGGGCGTCACCGGCGTACACCTATGACTGCGAGGGCCCGTCCCACATGCCTAGGTTCTACGCCATCGTCGCCGTCAACGGCGCCCAGTTCTGGGCGGACTAGGGGGCCAAAACGGTCAAGGAGGCCAAGGAGCTCGCTGCCAAGGTCGTCTTGGAGCACCTCTCCGTCCTCTTGCCCCCTCCTCCCCAGCAGAAGCCCGGTGAGCCACGGATTTCCCTTGTTTCCTACCGAAGGCCGTGGTTGGGTGAGTTTTAATTTTCTTAAATTTGTTAAATATGCATGATTTTTGTGACAGAGCTAGTGCTGGAGGATCCCAAGTCGCTGGCGGCCGGCTCCCAAACTAGCGTGGAGGAACCGAAGCTGACGCTGACGCACAGCTGTCCTCCTCCCAACAATAAGCGTCAGCGGAACAACACTCCAGCGCTGGGTATGTTTAGAACTAACTTCATGAGATCTTTGTTAATTATGTGATTATGCTAGTGCTCCCCGCGCGCTGGGCGTTTTACACCCCGCGCGCCCCCATCTACGGCGCCAGCACCATCAACGCGCTCTGCAACTGTTGACGTCAGAAACCCACCGGCGGGCAGCGACGGGCAACACAGTAGAGCCGGGAACAACTAGGGCTGCGGCTGGCCCCAGTCCCTCAGAGCGACGGCCCGCAAAGCCTCCTGGTCACACGTCCGATGCTATCGCAAGGGCGTGCCACCTGACCTATACCGGTCGGGAAGGTGTTGGATGATGCCTCGCTTAGTTTCTCGCATGGCATACACGTAAACATTAAATACGAGCCTCGATCGGCTCTCAGGTTATTCTGTGAATCAGCTCAAAGAGCCGATCCACCCATGATTCGTACAAGGTGTCCGAATATATGGTGGTCCTGCTTGATCAAGGTAAAGCTGATGAGATCTACGATGATTTAGGGTTTTCACCGCATAATCGGATCATCCTACTCACGATTGGGCCTCGCGCTCGCGCACGGTGATCATAAGCCGATCCTAGACGGGGCCTAAAAACCAACACGAAGTTGATCCTCGGAACATCCTGTCTAGGGCTAGCAAACTTCACCCTACACGCCGCTGGATTCTCCAACCCTTTGTAGGGCCTAACTATTGCGGATATTAAACTAATCCTTGCGTAACAAGGAGCAACCGTAACGGATCGGATCTACTAAACTATGATCAAGCGGGGTGCCGCCCCTACACCTGAGATAGGTGTAAGGGCGGCTAGATGCATAAGGGTCGCACTACGACAGCATATGATACGAAGAACAATGCTAACCCTAATACATCTAAGATAACTACGTTGCTCGCCATCAAAAAGGCTTCAGCACGAGCAACGCATGAACAACGAGATAGGCTTGTGCTGCCTAGATCGCAAGATGCGATCTAGGCAGCATGGTGCTTACCGGAGAAACCCTCGAGACGAAGGAGTTGGCGATGCGCCGAGATTTGTTTGTGTTGAACGTTGGTTGTTGTTTATTCCATAAACCCTAGATACATATTTATAGTCCAAGGGACTTCCTAATTCAGGCATGCACCTAACCGTGCACGGGTAAAACTCTAACTCCTAACCGACACGTAATCTAATATGTTACAGATACAAGGGCAAACTAGCCCAAACTTAGCATGTAAGGCCGATTCACGTATTTCTTATATATATATATATATTCTTCAAGTCCATCTTGATCGCGGCCCACCTCTGACTTGGTCAAATTCTGGTGATAACACATGCCCCCCTGGTTTTGGAAATGACATTTCCAAAATCATTACGCTTTTCTTTCGTCGGGTCATGTCGTGGCGAGCGTAAACCGCCGCAGAATCCTCATCATGATGCCTTGCCCCTTCCACTTCTCCACGTGGCCGCAAAACTTTCCTGTTGGGCAACATCTCCTCGGAAACTGCTGTGGCATTGAATCTCCCTCATATCCCTTTTATTTAACCGTTCTAAACAGCTTGCGCCTCCTTCGTCCTCCTCGCATTAGCACCAAAAAACCCTCTGTGCCACCATGTCTTCTTCCTCCTCCTCCTCCGAGCTTTCCTACGGGTCCTCCTCCTCCCGTGAGACGCCGCCGGAAATCCGTGCCCCAGAAGAATGGGACGAGGAGAGCCACGCCTCCTCCATTTGGTCCGAGGACGACAAGTCCTTGACCAGCGGGGATGAAGATCTTCGGTTCCTCGCCGACGGGGAACTCGGAGTCGAAAGCGAGGACGACCGGTTTCCCCGGGACGGCTGCCTCACCTCCGAAGAAGAGGAAGAGGAAGACGACGACGACGACGACTCCCTCGAGGGCTACCCGCCGGCAAAACGCCTCCGCATGTGGTGGGACGACGACGAGCGGCGACGATGAAGACGGGGACGAAGCTCCCGTAGAGGGCTACGGGAGTAGCGACGAGGAGCCCATCGGCAGCAGTGCCGATGAGAGTTCCGAGGATGCCGACGAGGGCAGCGATGGCCCATAGATTAGGATCTACTAGTGTAGGCCTAGCAGTAGTAGATTGGTCAATAGACCCTTCTTTTGTTCTTCCTTCTTTGAGCAATCGGCTCTTTCTTTGTAAGAAACTCCTGTTTATGAATGAAGAAGTTTCCCCAATTTGACTTTGCTGATTTCTTTTTAAACCGATTCTCAATGAGCCGATGGCAACGCATCGGTCTCTCATAATCCGCTCTCCCTTTCTTCGACCACAGGGTGACTGCAATCTTGGTCAAAACTCAAAAGCCGACGTCGCCGCATCAAATCTTCATGAACTATCCTTCACCCTTTCGAACAATGAATTTGAGTTCCGCCGAGTCATCACCCTTGACGCAAATCGCGGCACGGGACTAGCCGATGGCTACCCAATCGGCTTTCAAAAACAGAGCATCCCTCGGGCCAGCTGCCCCCGAGTCTCGGTCAAGGCGAAACGGAGACGAGGGCATGCCATTCGGACAAAGGGGCCCGGGCTAGATCAATGTCTGAGAGAACATTCATGTAGAGCCAGCCGATTCCCAGCAAAATCGGCTCTTCAGAGCAGAGAACCTTCAGGGTGAGCTGCCCCCCGAGTTTCTTCAGACCGCCTTAGCCCGATCTGCACCTCCATACTGTTCTTGGCATTGTTCTTGAAGAGAGGACCTGAGCCCTTAAACCACTCCATTGAGGAGTTCTTCCATTAGAGTCTCCCTTCGTGCTCCATTGAACCTCTGATTGTAACAGTTATTCCCCTTGAGTTGATGGCTATGTATCGGCTTTATATCCTTAAGTCGATGTCTGCTGCATCGGCTGTGCTTAAAATTTTTTGAATTTTGTTTTTTTTTACGGCCGATTTATGTATCGGCCCCCATACCTCCATACCCATCATCAAAGAATATCTTGGGCTCGTTGGGCACTTGCAAGACATTCCTACTGCATATCCTCGTGCTTCATCCACCTAGGTGCCCCCCGAGCCGATTCTGTCAAGAGAATTGATGGTATCGGCTCTTCAAGTATCCCCTGTTGGATTACATGCTGAACCCAGGCAGAATGGATGGTGAGGATAATTTTGGCCAATTGCTGGAATCGGCCTCCACGTTGCTTGCTCGATGAAGGTTTGTAATGTTCCTCCAAAATTTTTTTTTGGGGCCGATCACAAGGATCAGCCACGCCATGTTTGCTCATTGATTTGCTCTTGCTACTCGTTCAGGCCGGTAGATAAAACCAGCCCAATTTCTGACTTTATCACGTTGGTGCGCTTGCTGTCATCCACCCTGAGTGCATCGTGTAATCGTGGAGCACTAAGCTTCGTCGGAAGGACGAGCACCATGTTTGTGCCAGCCGATGTTTCGTCATCGGCTTTCCTCTGCTTGGGGCGCCACTCCATTTTCCGTGGATGACCCTCTTCATCCAGGGTTCGCTGAACTTTCGCAGCCAGATCCGGCCTTGCCTTCCTCAATGTATGCAAGTATAACCTTTCGGCTTCCTCCAGGCCGCGCAATCGCTGAACCCTGCGCTTTTGGGAACGGCTGAGTCCATCAGGGCACCACCTTGGCCGGTGGTACTGTCTTCTTCTTCTCCCTCGTCTTCGAATCTTCGAGATCTTTCAACCGAGGGGACTCAGCGCGTTTGCTTTGTGGCGGGAGAGGCCCTAGGCGCTTGAATACGGACACGTTGGCTGCCTCCTTTTTCTTCGGTTGCATTACGGGCAATTGCCGATTGTGGGCAATCGGCTCATTCCCGAATCCCAGCGAGTGTCCGAAGAAGGGACAGTCCCGGTGCCTATCCTCGTCGACTCGCTCCCCCAACTTTCCCTTGGCACGGCGCTCGTGCTCCTCCTCCTCGCGATCATGCCGACGACGTCTCCCGTCGTCCCTAGTCGGACGATCTTCTTCATCATCGTCGTTGTATCGCCGGCGTTGGTCATACCGACTCACATACTTGTTGAGGAGGTGATCGGAGAGAGGTCGTTGATACCTTATGTTTTTCACTTCTCCCTCCGTGACGTAGCGCTTGCCGTCTTGGCGGAGCCGATCGCGTGGAGCGGCTTCCTCTCGTATCTTTGCTATGAGAGCAGCTGCCCTCATCTCCGTCCTTACCGCAGTGGTGTCCGGGTCCTACCATGTTGATATTGCACGAGAAATCCGGCTGGCACCCTCCATGGTAAGTATACTCCACCATGTTCACGGCGGGGAAGGGGTATGTGTCGACCTTCATGGCGTACTTGGTTGAAAATTAACCGTCCATTTTCTATCGCCATTTGGATCTGCTGCCGCCACACCCTGCGGTCGTTGGTGGTGTGGGTGAACGTGTTATGCCACTTGCGGTATGGCTTTCCGTTCAGCTCTTGCACCGTGGGGATCTTGTGGCCTTCGGGTACCTTTATATGCTTCTCCGTGAGTAAGAGATCAAAAATCTGCTCAGTTTTGGTCACGTCGAAGTCGAACCCTTTCGGAGGGCCTTGTGGCTTCACCCATTTGCAGGACACGGGGCCTGCCGCTCGAGTCCATTCAGCCACTGCTACCTCTCGATCTCCCGCAGCACCTTCATCCTCGTCTGCCTCAACCAGGGTCATCGCACGCTTGAATTTGTCCTGGTAGACGTCTGGGTGGCGCTGCTCATATGCTGACAGCTTCTACACCATGTGCGCCAATGAAGGGTAGTCTGCTTGGGAGGCCACGTCCTTAATCGATGATGAGAGACCCACCACCGCCAACTCGACTGCTTCTTTTTCACTTACATGAGCCGAAAAACATCGGTTCCTAATGGTCCTGAAGCGCTGGACGTATTCCGACACTTGTCTCCCCGCGCTTCGTCGTACTTGTGCTAGATCGGCAATGCCAACCTCGGAAGCCTCCGAGTGATACTCGCTCATGGAGCTGCTCTTCCAAGCTGCTTCCAAGTCCGGATGGAGTTCGGTGGCAGCCGATGTGTACCACCCGAAAGCCGATCCTGTGAGGGATCGTGCGAAGAACCTCACACGCAACTCGTCCGATCGTTGAGATCGTGCCCAGCTGTGCCAAATATCGGCTCACATGCTCGATGGAGCTGGAACCATCTGATCCACTAAACTTTGTGAAGTCCGGGAGCCGATATTTGGGTGGTAGCGGGATCAGTTCGTAGTCATTGGGGTACGGCTTGGTGTAGCCGAACGTATTCCTTTTCGGCATCATGCCGAACTGATCTTTCAGAATTGTACAAATCTGATCCGCGGTGATGGCTGACGGTGTCGAACCCTGAAGATTCGCCGGGGTGGCATACTTAACCAGCCATGCTTGCTTTTCCAGTTCCGAGCCAAGCTGCAGGAGCTGGGCTCGGAGGTTTGTCGGAGTGGCGTATTTAGCTAGCCACGTTTGCTTCTCAAGATCTGCTCCTGACGTTCCTCCTGTTGTTCCAGAGGCCCCTGCTGTTGCAACCTGGTTCGAGAGTGCCCAGGTATTGCAGTCTGGTACGTATGCGCACGCGTATCCGTGCGGGATCTCCTTGGGTGCCTCAGGTAGGAATTGGTAGTCACTAGGATCACCACCAATCTTGTAGACGACATATGCCGATGAGTTCGGCACTTCTGGTGCCGCCCATGCGAACGGCAGCGGCGGATGGGACTGGAGTGGCATCTCTCCTTTGAAAGTCCCCAGAGCTGGTCCCGACGGAGAATACCGGTGGCTCATGATTTCCTGGACCACGCGCGGAGCGACACGCTCCAAAGTGTTCACCGAGGCTCTCGGAGTAGCGGTGCAGCGAATGAGCCACCATGTAGTTGATCTCCTAACGCAGCGACCCGGTGCGTTCTTCGACGAGGCGGACAGGTCCACTCCATCGAGTGCGCCTTCGGGTGTGAACCCCTTCCACCCGACGCCATGGGAGCGGGTTACGTGGAAAGAGCCGATGAGTTCGGCTTCGAGGGTTGCCTTGATCTCGTCATGTTTCTTCTTGAGTTCATCGGGCGGATCCTCGTACTTGACCGGAGTGCTTTCCGCCATCTCGGATGTAGATGGCGATGTGGTGGATGTCGAAGGTTGTCCCACCGGGCGTGCCGAGAATGTGTTGACGTCGAAACCCACCGGCGGGCAGCGACGGGCAACACGGTAGAGCCGGGAACAACTAGGGCTGCGGCTGGCCCCGGTCCCTCGGAGCGACGGCCCGCAAAGCCTCCTCGGTCACACGTCCGATGCTATCGCAAGGGCGTGCCACCTGACCTATACCTGGTCGGGAAGGTGTTGGATGATGCCTCGCTTAGTTTCCTGCATGGCATACACGTAAACATTAAATACGAGCCTCGATCGGCTCTCAGGTTATCCTGTGAATCGGCTCAAAGAGCCGATCCACCCATGATTCGTACAAGGTGTCCGAATATATGGTGGTCCTGCTTGATCAAGGTAAAGCTGATGAGATCTACGACGATTTAGGGTTTTCACCGCATAATCGGATCATCCTACTCACGATTGGGCCTCGCGCTCGCGCACGGTGATCATAAGACGATCCTAGACGGGGCCTAAAAACCAACACGAAGTTGATCCTCGGAACATCCTGTCTAGGGCTAGCAAACTTCACCCTACACGCCGCTGGATCCTCCAACCCTTTGTAGGGCCTAACTATTGCAGATATTAAACTAATCCTTGCAGAACAAGGAGCAACCGTAACGGATCGGATCTACTAAACTATGATCAAGCGGGGTGCCGCCCCTACACCTGAGATAGGTGTAAGGGCGGCTAGATGCATAAGGGTCGCACTACGACAGCATATGATACGAAGAACAATGCTAACCCTAATACATCTAAGATAACTACGTTGCTCGCCATCAAAAAGGCTTCAGCACGAGCAACGCATGAACAACGAGATAGGCTTGTGCTGCCTAGATCGCAAGATGCGATCTAGGCGAGCATGGTGCTTACCGGAGAAACCCTCGAGACGAAGGAGTTGGCGATGCGCCGAGATTTGTTTGTGTTGAACGTTGGTTGTTGTTTATTCCATAAACCCTAGATACATATTTATAGTCCAAGGGACTTCCTAATTCAGGCGTGCACCTAACCGTGCACGGGTAAAACTCTAACTCCTAACCGACACGTAATCTAATATGTTACAGATACAAGGGCAAACTAGCCCAAACTTAGCATGTAAGGCCGATTCACGTATTTCTTATATATATATATATATATATATATATATATATATATATATATATATATATATATTTCTTCAAGTCCATCTTGATCGCGGCCCACCTCTGACTTGGTCAAATTCTGGTGATAACAGCACCATACTCTACTCCGCCTAGCAAGCCAGTCTCCAATGTGTAACACAAAGAAGTCCGAATCTGCTGCAAGTACGAGTGATTCTAACATGTCTACTGCGCGCAATCGTGATATGGCTTGTCACACATGTGGTGGCAAAGGTCACTTCAAGAGAGATTATCCTAACCGCAAAGTCATGATTATCAATGTGGACAATGAGTATGAGACTGCAGAAGATGTTGATCCTAATGCTCCAGACGATGATGACTATGACACTGATGGTGAAGATGCATATCCGTCTGATGCTCGCACCATTGTTGTGTCGCAGCGTGCTCTTAATGTGTTGCCTAGTGCATCTACTCAGCGCTGCAATTTGTTCCAAACAAAGGCTTTAGTTGGTCCTGACAAGGCTTGCAAGGTCATTATTGATGGCGGGAGTTGCCGCAATTTGGCAAACAAAGAGTTGTGTACCAAGCTGAAGTTGAAGTATCTACCGCACCCGCATCCATACTATATTCAGTGGTTGAGCGACAATGGTGAGATGAAGGTAAACCACATGGTGCGTGTTGAATTTTCTATTGGGCCGTATAAGGATTACATTGATTTTGATGTGGTTCCTATGACGGTGTGTCACCTACTATTGGGTCGGCCTTGGCTCTATGACCGTTCTGTGCAACACAATGGTCATGCCAATACATATCACTTGGAGTTCAAGGGCAAGAAAATCAACTTACAACCTATGACACCACAGCAAATTATCAATGAATCTCGTCAGAAAGTTGAAGTAAACTTGGAGGATGCTTCTTTAGATAGGCGAGAGAATTGTAATGTTGTGAGTGATATAACGAAAAGTGAGAGAGTGAATTCCTTAGTCTCATTAGCCACCAACGAAGACATGAGAGAATTTACCGAGGATCCTACAGCCATGCCTCTTGTGCTTTTGTACAGGGGTACGATTTTGGTTTCTAACGACATGACCCCTCTTCCTCTTAGTGTTTCTAATGTTTTGCAGGAATTTGGCGACGTGTTTCCGGATGAGGTACCCGCAGGACTTCCACCATTGCGAGGTATTGAGCATCAAATTGACTTGATTCCCGGAGCTTCGCTACCCAATCGGGCACCATATAGAACAAACCCCGAAGAAACGAAGGAGATACAGAAGCAAGTACAAGCGTTACTCGACAAAGGTTATATCCACATAAGCCTTAGTCCTTGTGTTGTTCCTGTTATTCTAGTTCCTAAGAAAGATGGTACATGGCGTATGTGTGTAGATTGTAGAGCTATAAACAACATTACTATTCGATATCGTCATCCTATTCCTCGTTTAGAGGATATGCTAGATGAATTGAGTGGTGCTGCTGTTTTCTCTAAAATTGATTTGCGTAGTGGTTATCATCAAATTAGGATGAAAGAAGGGGATGAGTGGAAAATAGCCTTTAAAACAAAATTTGGTTTATATGAGTGGTTAGTAATACCTTTTGGTTTGACTAATGCACCTATCACTTTCATGAGACTGATGAACCATGTTTTGCGTGAATTTATTGGCAAGTTTGTGGTTGTGTATTTTGATGACATATTAATTTACAGCGGCAATGAATCTGATCATACTATACATATTCGACATGTTTTGCAAGTGTTTGCGTGATAATAAACTCTATGGTAATCTTGAGAAGTGCACATTTTGCAAAGATAAGGTCATATTTCTGGGTTATGTTGTCTCTAAGCATGGAGTAGAAGTAGATGTATCTAAAATGGAAGCTATTCAAAATTGGCCTACTCCCATGAATGTGAGTCAAGTTAGAAGTTTTCATGCTCTAGCTGGGTTTTATAGAAGATTTGTGCCCAACTTTAGTACTATTGATGCACCTTTGAATGACTTAACTAAAAAGAGTGTAATATTTGAGTGGGGCGCAGCCCAAGATCATGCTTTTGATGAACTTAAGAGATTGTTAACTTCTGCACCGTTGCTTGCACTTCCTGATTTCAATAAGCAATTTGAGATTGAATGTGATGCTAGTGGTATTGGAATTGGTGGTGTGTTGATGCAAGAGGGTCGCCCAATTGCATATTTTTCCGAGAAACTTTCTGGTGCTAAGTTGAACTATCCTATCTATGATAAAAAATTGTATGCATTAATTAGAGTTCTTGAGGTTTGGCAACATTACTTGTGGCGAAAAGAATTTATCATACATTCTGATCATGAAGCTTTGAAATATCTGAAAGCCCAATCTACTTTGCATAAGCGTTTAGCTAAGTGGGTTGAGTTCATTGAGTCTTTTCCATACATTATTAAGTATAAGAAGGGAAAAGATAATATTGTTGTTGATGCTCTATCTAGGAAGAATATGCTATTAACTCAACTTGATGTTAAAATTCATGGATTAGAAGTGCTATGTGATTTGTATGCTACTGATCATGATTTTGCTGAACCATATCGCTTATGTACTCTTGGTAAAGCATGGGAAAAATATCACATACATGATGGGTTTTTGTTTAGAGCTAACAAACTATGTGTTCCAGAATCGTCTGTGCGTTTGCTCTTGTTGCAGGAATCACATGCTGGAGGTTTGATTGGTCACTTTGGGCGTGAGAAGACGCTACTCATGCTAGCTGACCACTTTTATTGGCCGAAGATGAGGCGGGATGTGGACAGGTATGTGAAGAGGTGCATTACTTGCAACAAGTCCAAGTCCAAGCTGAAGCCTCACGGTTTGTATACTCCTTTACCAGCACCTACTACACCTTGGGAAGACATTAGTATGGATTTTGTATTAGGTTTGCCGCGTACTAAGAGAGGCCATGATTCTATATTTGTGGTAGTGGACAGATTTTCTAAGATGTCACATTTTATTTCCTGCCACAAAAGCGACGATGCGTCGCATATTGCTAACCTGTTTTTCAGGGAGGTTGTGCGACTACATGGAGTCCCGAAGACTATTGTTTCTGATCGTGACGTGAAGTTCATGAGCTACTTCTGGAAGACGCTGTGGAGAAAGCTGGGGACGAAGCTACTTTCCAGTACTACTTGTCATCCCCAAACTGATGGTCAAACTGAAGTGGTGAAGAGAACATTGTCACAACTGTTGAGATCCATGATCAAGAAGAACCTGAAGAAGTGGGAAGAGTGTTTGTCGCATGTGGAGTTTGCTTACAACAGGGCAGTACATTCTACCACAGAGCTATGTCCTTTTGAGGTGGTGTATGGTTTCAAACCCATTACTCCACTTGATTTGTTGCCTTTGCCCATACATGAGAGAGTTAATATGGAGGCATCCAAGAGGGCGGATTTTGTACGGAAGATACATGTGAAGACTAAAGAGTTGATCGAGAAGAAAGGCAAGAGCAATCCTGCAGGGATGAACAAGAAGCGTAAGGAGATGTTGTTCAAGCCTGGTGATATGGTCTGGGTACATTTTCGCAAGGATGGGTTCCCGAAGCTACGGAAGTCTAAGTTGAAGCCTCGTAGTGCTGGTCCTTACAAAGTGCTTGCCAAGATCAATGATAATGCATACTCGATAGATCTTCCAGTTGATGAGTTTGGTGTCAGTAATTTTTTCAATGTTGCTGATTTGACACCATATGACGGAGAAGACCTTGGAGCGTTGAGGTCGACGCCTTTTGAAGGGGGGAGATGATGAGGACATCCCTACCTCACTACTACCTCCGTCATTGCAAGTTGAAGATGATCCTGCTGTGAAGCTCAAGTCCAATGAAGTTAGGATTGGACCAATGACACGAGCTCGTGCGAAGCTACTTAAACAACAGGTGAACTTATTCCTAAACGATACTGTGATTGATGAGAACTTTATACTGCCTAAGTGCTATTATTTATGTATGATCAGGTATGAGGAGGGAGCAAGCATCGCACGAGGAGGAGAGGAGCAGCTGGACCAGAAGATGGACGTGAAGCTGGACATGGAACTGGACATGAAGACATCCCATGGACGCGCGAGGGAGGAGCGGGAGGCATGCGCGAGAGGGGAAGCTGAAGTTCAGGCCGGTGCCAGATCCGGTCCTACCGGCCCATCCGGTCCCAGGCCCGGTCCGACCGGATTCTGCGCCGGGTCAGTCCGGTTTCAACCGGCCGGGGCGCTTGTGCCAACCGGGCACTATCCAGTAAGCCCGGGAGCATCGCCCGGTCACCACCCGGTGCCAGCTCCGGTTTGAACCGGACCGGCCGGTCCCAGACCCGGTCGACCGGCCGCCAGACCGGCCGACTCCGAGTCTGTCTCGACCAGATCTATTCTGGGTCGGTTATTTTCGTACTTTTTCGACCTGAGGTCGTCCTGGACGCCTATATAAGTCCATAGGACGCCACAAAAGTTGCTTTAGACCACGTTTAAGATAAACCCTAGTTCTTAGTTGTTTGCTCTGCAAAACTATTGAATTCCCTACACCATATTGCTTGATATTGTGTAGATCCTGATAAAGTCTTGTGTGATCTGCTGTTCCATTGAGAATTAGACGGTTGCAACCTACCGTTTCGTGGTCGGCGGCTACGCGCGCAAGTGTGTGGAGTTACGAATATCTTGCAGTGTTGAGAGCTGTTGCATTGGCAACAGGGACCAATCGAGAGATCTCGTTGCGTCATACAAGTTATCATCCACGGCCACGCAAACCTAGCCCAGATTTGGACCGGGTTTGCGTCGTCCCGGACGCCGCGGCCATCCGCATTTGCGGTGTGTCACCGCGTTGGGCCGCTATTTTGTCCGGCTGACCCATCCAAACGCGCGGACGCGGGATGGCTCGCCCCGTTGGAGATGCCCATCAACACTGCGAGCCAAGGCCTGAAGAAGAGTCACCGTCTTCAAGCAGCACCACCACGGCACCACTGTTGCAAATTCTTAGTCGCCGGAGATCATGTTCTCCGCTACATGCATACTTCGCCGCCCCTGCATCGTGAGGAACACTCTGTTTTTGTGTTTGGAAACAAGACGCCATATTCAATTGAACAGCTTCTGTTCTTTACAAACTGAATATCTAGGACAATCAGGAACACTTTGATTTTGTGTTTGGAAACAAGACACCATTTTTTTTAATTGCACCGCTTCTGTTCTTTACAAACTGAACTAGAAGGACCTTGCGCGTCATGCCGCGCCCTTTTTCTTTTTCAATCATCTATTTTTTACTATGTGTTTTGTTGTGATTTTTGTAATGGTCTGGAACATGCACGTCCATGTGTACCAGACCACGCCCTTTCTCATTACTTGAATAATCGTGTCTAGAATCTGGATGGTCACCACAAAGCAAAGAGAGCAACCACAATACTCCATTCTTAGGAAAACATCACTTAATTACTCCATCAGATGACATTACAATTCAACAATGACTTAAACTTTTCTTTTCCGGACATAGCTCCAATATGTTGAATATTCAAAATTTTGCTGATCGTACTTGTTTACACTTGCAAGAAGATATACATGGGCAATAAGAATCAAGTTGCTTTAACCCTAATGATTTTTTCTACAGTCTGGATCAATCTGATCAATATGTCATTGTGTACACCATCAGTGTACTGAATTGAAGTTTTAGCCGTGTGCCAGAAAGATAAAAGGCACATTACACTTGTATGTTTGTGCCCAAAAAAAATTTGTTACATGCAAAAATGTTACAGAAGAATGGATTGAGAAGTATAAACGGATGCATGGTCCATCCTTTCTGAAATGTGGGCTAGTCACACCGACAACTATGCATGGATGAGAAGAATCACTTGAATGTTGATTCTCGGAACTTCAGGTTCCTCTTAGATACAGCAGAATATATATTACCATCAATTATTTAAAGTATAGTGGATAGCTTTAGCTCTTCATTGAGAATAAACATGCTTGCTTAGCAACCATTACATGTCAGGATCGAAATTTGATACCTAAATCAATTTGTTATTTAAAAGAGTAAACATATTTTAATCAGTGGCTAACACAAAGGTCAGCTAAACATCAACTAAGATAAGACTATGTTCAAAAATTAGTAAAAAACTAAAATAAGACATAGACCAATTACCTACGGGCACTCAAGTCTAACTTAAACATGCACATCTAAACTGGTGGCTTCTAGTTTGATCTTTTTCTTTCACTTAAAATGAATCTTAAAACACCGTCCAGGGAGATCTACACAGAAAGAACGAACAGAAATTTGTGCCGAATATCAAAAAATTGTATAGCTTCACACAACCATAGCTTCACACAACCATCCTCATGTGCAAGCCACTATTGTTTATAAGAACCAACTCATACTTATAGAAGACAAAGAAGAAAAATGATAGTAATAAATTCATATTTAAAATCCAAGAGATGATATTAAATATGCTTTAGAAAACAAGCGCACATATTAATTTAACTCATACTGCATGAGCTGAAACCAGACTTTGCTCACACTGAACTCTTTGGGAGCAATTCTTCAAGCACCTCATATGAATATCATATTCGAATTTATCTTATCTGCACATAGAAATTCTAAAAAAAAATGCAATCATTCTAATTACCTCACGGAAATTTGGGTGGACAAAGTAATATTTATCACACAACAAACTTAGGTGGTGGAATAGAATAGGCAATTGAACAATTCACAAAATTAACCAACCTGGATTCGTTTTCCCTGTGGCTCATAAGATTCTCTAGCAAACAAAAATGATCTTACTTTGTTTTGTTAAGCAGACAATAACCAAAGCTACCAGGAATATTTGGTTCCATAACAGGACACCCAAATGGTTCTGCGGAGAACTTCTCCTAGATTCTGTACAATTTCTGCAAGAAGGATTCAACCAATATGACATAATAAATTGTTATATACTGCCAATACAGCACCAAGAAAGTCAGTATTTCTTCATTCTTGGATGCCATGGCAGATATATTAAATAATTGCTACATGGATAGCATGGCATTTAAAAGTGGGCATGGATAATAGATAAGTTGATCGATTGCCATGTTTAATCCAATCTTTGTAAGGCGTGCATATGGAATACTCCAGATTTAGTTATCTTTGTACTGGCACTTAGTTCTCTTTATTTTCTCTGGTTAGGTATGCCAATATTATGTTGTTCTAAAAAAAGCCCAATATTATGTTAAGCTGCTTCCATGGACTAAGAGGTGATGAGACAATTTGCTAAAACAAAAGGGTATGCAGTAGATGCCTAGCCAATTCTCATCACAACAGCCTACGCTTAGAAAAGATACCATATGAGGTGATCGAAAGGACATAACCAACTTGATTCACTAAGGATAATTGGTTATTTGAGTGATAAAATCTGTACTAACATCACACAAAAAACCAGAAGAGAACTCAGCGATTCATGTATACTTTGTTTTTGCTCATATTGTTTAATATATGGTAGAAAACCTAAGAATCTGAACATTTGAAAATTTACTCCAAATCTAACCCAACCTTTGTATCTGCACCATACTATACTGTGAAACTCCAAAAGAGAGCCCGCGCTCGCTTAGTCATATGATTATCCACTTATCCAGTCTCGTTAATAGTTAATACAATCTTGTATTCACCTACCTACAATAGAAATATATGTTAGACTAAAATATAAAAAGGATGTAACCTGATGTGACAATTAAATGAAGAACATCTCTGAATGACTCCTACACTAACATCACACAATTACACACTACAAATTGAAAAGTAGAAATTTCAGTGGTTCACATCAATTTCAGCACTTCAGATAAATAGCTATACTTATCGGAGGCTTTTCGAACCTCGACGCACAAGCCAATGCCATGCCTACCTGCCTAGATCTTCACCGGAAGCAGTAATCACTAATCAGCAACGCACGACATGGTTGCACAAGTGCACAGGCGCGGATTGGCCAGGCCAATGGTCAGCTGGCCATCCGATCCTACACAACTACATGCACAAGCGCAAAAAAGCTACTCCCAGTCCGTGCACATCCTCGTTGCCGCCATCTGAATATAAAGTCAACGGACAAGGCATGTTCCTTGGAAAAACGCACTTTTCCCCACCCCTCTCGTTCTCCCCCGAAACTTCTCGCCTGGTCGTCTCCTCCATCTCACCGGGCCGATCCAAAGCCGCTCCTGCTGGCGTTGCTGGCTGGAGTTGGCGATGGGGAAGCGCCGGAATTAGTAATAGGATCTGTTTTAGTGTAGATTTACCCTTGGTGGAGTATGGGAGTAGGTATCAAGATCTCATCGGCCAGATCTTGAGCATCCTCTGTTCTATTTTCCTTGCGATTCTGCTCTGGTGGCGGGAGTGGAGGCTTGTGAGGTGGATGGAACGCGGCATCTCCCCAAATAAGGCCGTCTTCCCTCCCTTTTGGAGGCTTATCGCTCTGGTGTTTCTCCGCAACACCGGGCGTTCGTCGATGTTGCGCACCACTGTGCCTTCGAGGTGGAAGCTGGTGGTTTGTTGCAGATCTGAGGAGGCCTTCTTGAATAAGCGGAATTTTCTGGTTCGTCAACACCGCTATCATCTATGCTTACATCCCCAAGACAGTGGCAGGTGCTTTGGGTTTGAAGGTGAGTTGGTTTATTCGGCGTGGTGCTGTCGTGCCTCTGCTACTCTGGTTTTTCAGCTGCCTCTACCTTTCTTCTCTCCCTCCGACGTCATGGTGGTGTTTGGGGATGAAGTAGGTAGGGTTGCTGTTAAGCTAGGGAGGCCTTGGAGCTCAAGAACCAGATTATATTGGAGCATATTCTCTGTGTCAGTAGATGAGGCGCAGAAATCTTTGGCCAAGATGGCCTTTCTCCTGCTGGCTCCACTTGCCGGCGTTTATCTAACCTCCATCGGGAGGCCCTGTTCGAGTTCAGGCGTTGATGGATTTGCTGGGTTGGAGGCAAGTGGTTTTGTCCCCGTCTTCAATCATGGCTGCAGCGATCTGAACTTCCTGCTCCGCAGGGGGAAAGAAGATGGACTAGATTGCTTTGTATCATCTTTTAGCAAGGTCTTTCTTACAAATGCTAGGGATCCATATGTAATTTCTGTATTTGATGGGATTCCTTGTAATCACTTTGTACTCCCTCTGTTATATTAATGCAAGGTTCTAGCCCCTTCTGGGGCGCTCCGCTGTTCAAAAAAAAAAAGAATATAAAGTCAACAACACAGAGTCACACCTGTGGTACAAATAGACCAGTTTAGGAGCAGATCAACTAAGGAAGAGAAGACTAAGAAAAGAGTACTGATCTTGTGTTGATGGCGATGGTACCTAGCTCCTCCACCTCGCTGGCGGCCGGCCCTGGACATTGCCTGCTTGACTGATCGTGCCGGCGCGGGCACTGCGTCCCATCTGTAGCAACAGAACAGCCGAACGGGTAGAAGGAGAGGAGAGGGACGGCCCAGCTCCCGGCCTGCCGGGGAAGAGAGCACCGGAGCGGGGCGGCAACAATCGTCCTCCGCAGTCCTGGGTCTGGCAAGCGCCGTCACGGTTGGAGAAATCGGGAGTAAAGCCATCGAGAGTCCAGATCACACAGGACTATGCCTAGTTCCATCGACACGTAGCACTCTGGCGAATCCCTAAAATCCACAGCAATCACGCCCCGAGCAGACACACACAAGGTAAGCCTCCACACAACCCGCTCCAATCTCATCGGGAAGCACCGCGAGAAACATGAGAGAAGGGAAGATGGGAAAAATACCAGCGAGGAGGAGCCGCCACGGAGAAGACGCGCGACCAGCGCAGCGCCGCCGCAGCCCAGCCACCACCACAGCACCACCCAAACCAGCACGCCCCGCCGCCGCTCAGCCGAAGAACTGGAAGAAAGCAAAGAGAAGGAAGAGAAAGACGGGGCGAAGAGCCGGTCAAAAGCAATCTGAAACCGACCTCGACATGGCTCTCCCCGGTTACACGTAGCACCTAATCCTCCGCTGACGACGAAACGCGACACGCACGAACACTGTGTGGGACCCGCGAAAACAATGGGCAGAGCGCCCAGGGCTGCGCCCAACCCTGGGAGCTTAGTGCTCTTTAGGGATATCTAGGGCAATCAAACTCGCCTCGTCATATTTACAAACTGCGGTGCACAAGAAGGAGGCTGCTGCGGAGTCCTCCCACTGGATCTCATTGGCCGCGTCCACCCTCTTCTTCCACTCCGATGCCAGCTCTGCAATTGCCATCTCCACCGCGTCTCTGTTCCTCAACAGCATTCTCCAATCATGGCTGGCTTCATCTCCGCAACGACCCTTATGCAGCTGTTCCGGCCGTCCACCGTCACACGGTGATGAGGTCGCTGGCGGACGGTCGTTGGAGGCTGGTCGCCATGGTCGCGCACCCGAAGCCGCTACCGCAGGTGAAGATCCTGCTGCGGTTGGGCTGGCGGAGAACACGGCCAGCCATCGGCGCGTCCACGGACTCGGTCGAAGAAAGTCGTCCGCAGTCGGCACGTGACGGCCGAGCTGCTATCGCCCAACAACGAGGCCAAGATTGTCAAGCCAGACATCTGCCAATGCGCGGTCGTCGCCGCTGCCCTCCTCCTGGACGCCACGCTCGGCGGTGTGAGGTGTGCCTGTGGAAGACGAGCCCGTTTCATCCACGGTGACAGTTCCCGCCCGCGTGTTGCTCATGCGTCTGCCCATGAGCCCGTCTGCGGCACCGTGGCGTGGCACGCTCTGGAGTTTCCCGGCGGCCATTGTCTGCACGCAGCAGACGACGCCGTAAGTACAGAAGCAAAGCACAAGGGAAAATGGGAAGAGGACATACCGTGATTGCGCGCGACGGCGTACTGTACCTGCACGAGAGCAGCACGACGGAGCTGACTGGTGTCAGACAGGCCAAAGCAAATCACACGAAGACGAGAGAGAGAGATAGGGGTTTTGCGTTGCAAACGTTGCAACTTTTCTGTTCGTTCGTTCTTCCTTTTATTCCGATCGAAAACGAGGTGGCAGATAGACGAGTCCTATCTTTACGCCATGATCCGCACTATGTGCTCGTGCCATCCCACGAGCGCGAAACCAGGGCGTCCATGAACCAACACACGACCCGCTCTAACAATCGCGAGATCGTGCTTAACTGAAAGCCAAAACACTTTAACTGAAAAACGCTAACAACTAACCTGCCTAGGTGCAGGATTATTCAGTGTCAACAATTCTCCTCCTAATCCTGACACCCTAAACCTCCATGACACCGAGCTTCAGCCTCATCTCCAAGAACTTGACGCGGCTCAGTGCCTTGGTGAGAATGTCAGCGAGCTGGCCGTTGGTTCCAATCAATGTTTAAAATAGCCGGCTACAAGATATAGCCGCGGCCTCCCAACAGCTATAACCCGGCTATAGCCTGGCTATAGCCGGCTATTTAAGGACTTTGACACCTTTTAGCGGGCTAATGCAGTTAGCCGCATCATGCGGGAAAAGGCTATAGCGGGCTATAGCCCGGCTATAGCCGGCTATTTTAAACTATGGTTCCAATGTGCTCAACATCCACCTTGCCTTCCCCAACCTTCTCACGAATGAAGTGAAAGCGAGTATCGATGTGCTTACTTCACTCGTGATGAACTGGGTTCTTGCACAGCTCAATCGCAGACATGTTGTCCACGCGGAGCTTCACCGTCGCCGGAGGTTTGCCAGTTAACTCTCCAAGGAGCCGACTCAGCCACACCCCTTGGCACGCCGCCGTCGCCGCCGCGATATACTCCGCCTCGCGAGGAGGAGAGCGACGACCTTTTGCTTCGCGACGTCCACGTGATGATGCCGGAGTTGAGGAAGAACGCGTAGCCCGTCGTGCTCTTGCGATCATCCACGTCCCCGGTGTGATCGCTATCACTCGAACCCTGTCAGCCACGAGGTCCGGTGTCGTCCCCTTCGCGTAGCGACATCCGTAGGCGCTCGTTCCGCTGATGTAGCGCAAGATGCGCTTCACGGCAGCCCGGTCTTCGTGTCGACGGTGCCTCCATGTACCTGCTTACCATGCCGACTGCGTGTGTGATGTCCGGCCTGGTGTTGCAGAGGTACCTTAGGCTCCCAACAATGCTGCGGAACCGAGTGGCATCGACAGCATCTTCAGGAGTACCCTTCCTCGGCTTCAACCGAGCCTCCATCGGCGTGTGGCAGGCATTGCATCCGGCCATGCCGGCAACCTCCAAGATCTTCACTGCGTAGGCGCTTTGGGAGATCGTGATCCCCGCAGCACCCTGCTTGACCTCGAGCCCTAGGTAGTAGCTCAAGAGGCCAAGGTCGCTCATGTCAAAAAGGCGATGCATTTCCTTCTTGAACGTGGCGATCTCCTTCTCGCAGGTGCCAGTGATGATCAAATCATCGACATAGACGCCGACGATGAGAGTCCCCTTGCCGCTGTTCCTCTTGTACACGGCGTGCTCGAGCGGACTCCGCTGAAAACCAAGCGAGACGAGCGACTCGTCTAACTTGGCGTTCCATGCCCGTGGTGCCTGCCGGAGCCCATACAGCGCCTTCTGCAGTCGCAGCACCTTGTCTTCGTTGCCGATGGAGATATAGCCCGGCGGCTGGTGCACATAGACCTCCTCCGTGAGGTCGCCATTGAGGAATGCGGACTTAACGTCCATGTGGTGCACCTGCCAGTCGCAGTGAGCGGCGATCGCGAGCAGCAACCGCACGGTCTCCATCCTTGCCACCGGCGCGAAGACCTCGTCGAAGTCCACTCCCTGCCGCTGGATGTAGCCTTTGGCGACGAGGAGAGCTTTGTGCTTGATCACGTTCCCTTCTGGATCCTTCTTGACCTTGAAGACCCATTTGAGCCCGATCGCGCGGTGACCACGCGGGAGAGGGGCGAATTCCCAGGTGTCGTTGCCGCCGATCGATCCAAGCTCGTCGTCCATGGCCTTCCTCCAGCAAGCCTCTGACAGTGCTGCGTCCACGCTGGCTGGTTCCTTAGCTGCAGCGAGGCACTGTTCCTCGTGCGCCTCTGCTTCTGCCGCCATGACGAAGTCATCGTACAGCTGATTGGGTTGCACGATGCCGTCGCGCGCACGCGTGGTCATGGGGTGCAGAAAGTGTGGTGAGGAAGATTCCGCAGCTGTCGATTCCGTGCTGGAGGTTGACGAAGGGGTGGGGCACTGATCAGGGGTGCCTCCGTGCGTGTCGTGGATCGGCGTTGATGCAGGTGCTGGCGTAGCGGGCTCGGGTGCATCGGTGCTGTGCTCCGCCTCAGCTCCTGTGACAGGCGTCGTCGTTGTCGCTGGGAAGGAGTAGAACTCCACGTGGAACAGAGCAGCCGCCTCCTGCGTGCCTCCCGTTCTCTCCCAGTCCCAGCGTGTCCCTTCATCGAAGACAACATCGCGTGTGATGTGCACACGGTTGCCGATGGGGTCGTAGACGCGGTACGCCGCCGTTCCGGGCTCGTAGCCGAAGAAAACCATCGGCTTGCTCCTGTCCTCGAGCTTCGAGAGATGCGGCTTCGTGACCTTGACGTGCACCACACAGCCAAACACGCACAGGTAACTCACGTCAGGTTTGTAACCATGCCATACCTCAAACGGGGTCCTGCCGTCGACGCTCTTCGTGGGTGATCGGTTCAGGAGGTACACGGCGGTGGACACTGCTTCTCCCCAGAACCTGGCCGGTACCTTCACCGCCTTCATCATGCTGCGTGCGGTGGCGATGATCGTATGGTTACGGCGTTCCACGACGCCGTTTTGCTGCGGAGAGTACGGCGCCGTGAGCTGCCGTCCCACACCCTCGTCTGCGCAAAACACAGAGAACGTGGCGACTGTAAACTCTCCTCCGTTGTCCGTGCGGAGCAGCCCCAGCTTGCGCCCGGTCTCCACCTCCGCCCTGGCCTTGAACTGCTTGATGGCTGTCGCGGCCTGATCCTTCGTTGTCAGTAGCCTAAGCCACATGTGGCGGCTTTGATCGTCGACCAGCAGGAGGAAGTAGCGCCGCCCTCCCGGTGTTGCTGGCGTGATCGGGCCGCAAAGGTCGCCGTGCACCAGGTCGAGCAACCCCACGGCGTGTCTCTTGGCCTGCTGCGGGAACGAGGTCCGCCGCTGTTTCCCCGCCAGACAGCCGTCACACAGCTGCCCGACGTGGTCGATCGTGGGCAGGCCACGCACCATGTCATGGTGGGCGAGCTTCTGGAGCGCATCAAAGTTGAGGTGGCCATATCGCTCGTGCCACCTCCACGACTCGTCTCCACGCACCGCGGGAGGCACACCGGCTTGGCGATGTCCAGCGTGACGGTGTACAGCCGGTTCCGCGCCCTGGGCACCATGGCGAGGAGCCTGTCGTGGCGATCATGGAGCTTGAGGTGCCTAGCGCGGATGGTGATGCTGCAGCCGATCTCCTCGAGCTGCCCGAGGCTGATGATGCTGCTACGAAGCCGAGGAATGTGGTACACGTCGGCGAGGGCGAGGTGATCGCCGTTTGCGCATGCGAAGAGCACGGTGCCTCGTCCCTTGATCTCCACCAGAGATCCGTCCCCGAACTTCACCGTTCCCGTGACGGAGGTGTCCAGCTCCGCGAAGACAGAGAGATTCCCTGTCATGTGGTTGCTCGCGCCTGTGTCGAGGAACCAGGTGTCGTCGTGGCTTGGCTCGTTGGCGAGGAAGACGCGTTCCTCGATCAGATCGACGTGCGCGTCGTCGCCGATCTGCAGCATCGTTGGCCCGTCCACGCGTGCCATCAGCAGCGATGGGTTGTCGTCGTCGTTGATCGTGCAGGTGCGAACAAGAAGGGCGACCTTCTCCACCTCGCCGGCCTGGGCGAGGTGCGCCTGCGCTCGGGGCTGCTGCTGCTGCCCCTTTCGTTCCCGTCGTGGCACCTTGCAGTCGCGCGAGAAGTGCCCTGCAAATTTGTTGCGGTCGTAGCACTTGACCTGCGACATGTCGCGTTCGCCGTTGCTGACATAGGCATCCCTAATGGGCCTGCCGAAGATAGTACCCGGGGTTTATTGAAGGCCCAATACTCGAAGAATAAGAAGATTCGGGAGCCCAAGATATACTAAGGAAAGTTAGAGTTGTAATAGGAAGTGCTATTTGTAATCTGGCGGGATGAGTTAGAAACCGTCCCGGACTCTGTAACTTGTGCAAAACGAAACCCTCGGCTCCGCCTCCTATATAAGGGGGGAGTCGAGGGACGAAAAGATCATCGAATCATTGTTTACAAACCCTAGTTTTCATAATCGTCGAGTACTTTTCGGCTGAAACCTTCGAGATCTACTTGCCCTCTACTTCCAACTAAACCCTAGCCTACAATCCATAGGCGTTGATAAGTTAATACCTTGTCAATTGGCGCCGTCTGTGGGAACTAGAGGCGTAAGGATCTGATCTCGATGGCACGTTCAAGATCTTCGACATCGTCAACCGCAAGCAACGCAATGGATCGAGGTAAACAGATCGCTGCTGGTCCTGTTGATTTTGTTCCTCACCCACCCTCCCGTTTGGATGCATATGCGTATCTGGCGGAGCCCATGGAGATGACGTTCGGAAAATTCGATTTCCGCGTCGAGAAAGAAGGAGTGTATCGTCTCGAAGTTCCGATCTCGTCGGGATTTTCGTCGGGTGGTTCCGATCTTACAAACTCGGTATCATCCGTCGAGTCCAGACGATACGGAGATTTCGTCGCCACGCTTCATCGAAAGCAGGGCAAGTGAAAAACTCGCCGAATCTTCAGCGACATGTCCTTCGAATCATCGGCGGACTCTTATATAAGCGATGATTCAAGCGACGCTAACGACTTCAACTTCATCGACAAATCCACCTCTATTGGGAAGGTCTTCACCAAACTCTATGATGGTGTCACCAAACCAAGCAAGGTGAAAACTCCAGAATATCATCAAGTCTTTTCTATTGGAGAGGCAAGTCGCGATCAAGAGGAAACATCAGAGGCTTTCGATGATTTGGGCAATCCCTATGTCGATCCCTCAGATCTAAGGAGAGGTATGGGCACTAAATATGTCGGGCCCACACCACGCGTCAGAGTTCAACTCCCACAAACAGCTTGGGATAGAGCTGCAAAAGCTTTAGATGGTTCGGAGCCAATGACGACAACCGCTACAGTCCAAGAACTACAAGCTTATCAATACAGACTCGCCAGAGCTGGAAGAGAACCTCGGAAAAACGGACGAAGCTTTAAATAAAAGAAAGGAGGCAGCCTCCGCGTCAAGCGAACGAAGGGCGGATCTAAGTCGACAATCTAGAACCTCGGGAGATAGTCATAGAGAAGCTCGGAACGAGCAAGGTCCAGATTGCAACACATACCCGAAGGAGAAAGAGAGTACCTGGTTCAAAATCTCGACATGTCTTTTATGTCGATAGACACAAGAGGGAATATTATCCCTAAAACACCGTAAGCTGGGTATATGGCGACACAAGCCTTTATCCTTGCATCCGGGCCACCTCCGGGAGATCCAAGGGAGGCTTTGTACAACATGGCGATAGCAGGAGCTGAAGCCATGGGAACGGCGTTTGTATCAACACCGCCAGAAGGAGCTGCAAGGCAAAATAGTCCACGACCTACGGCAGCAGCAGCAACAAATGTCGAAGGAACAAGTGGAGCAAGAGATACGGCAGCACAAGCAAGGGTAGACAGAGCACGGCAAGGCAGAAGGGAACATCGCCAATCCCCAGAACTAAACGACGAGGATATGTGCGGTTTGGGGAATAGAACTTTCCAGAAGCTACGGGTCGTGTCTCCCTTTGGGGAATAGAACTTTCCCCTCGGGACATCACGTATGAAAAAAGAAAAGCAATCAAATCGCAAGTTCTGCCAGACTTCATCGCAGAGTGGATGGAGCTGCAAAACACAGGACCCCCGGACTTGTCGAGAACCTGGACCATGAATTTCGACGGGTCCAAGAGAGTAGAAGGAGCCGGCGCGGGAGTAGTACTTATATCACCTGAAGGCGACAAATTGAAGTACATCCTTCGGATGACGTTCCCTAACGCATCTAACAATGAAGCAGAATATGAAGCCCTCATACACGGGATGAAGATGGCGAAAGCTTGCGGTGCAACTCGACTAAAAATCTTTGGCGACTCACAATTGGTGGCTCAGCAAGTTATGAACCAATGTGATGCAGTCAATAATAGCATGGTAGCATACAAGGAGGTGTATAATGAACTCGAGAAGCTATTTGATGGATGCGAGGTAAATCACATCAGTAGATTGAGCAACGATGAAGCTGACGTCCTCGCAAACATCGGGTCGCAATGCCTCCCAATCCCGCCGGGAGTATTCTGGGAAGAAATAGCGGAGAGATCTACGAACCCAAAAAAGGTGCGAGAAAAAACCAAAGAAGAGAAAACTTCGACACCCCTCACGAAACCACGGAAGATGAAGAGGAACAAGAGCTTGTGATGATGGTACAGGTTCCTTGGATGCAAGCATATATATCATACATCCTACGGAAAGAAATACCCAATTATCCAGTTGAAGCAAGGCGAGTAATTCGACGCTCTAAAGCTTTCACGGTGGTCAAAGGAGAATTATACAAGCGAAGTATTTCAGGCGTCCTGCAAAGGTGTGTCACACCCGAAGAAGGAAGAATAATTCTGAAGGATGTACACGAAGGAATATGCGGCCACCACGCGAGTAGTCGAGCCATTGCAGCCAAGGTTTTTCGGGCAGGATTCTCTCGGTTGACGGCAATCGAGGACGCCAAAGAAATAGTAAGGACTTGCGATGCGTGTCAAAGGTTTGCAGCAAAACCTCACTCTCCGGCAGCGAGAACTAACACCAATACCATTGTCGTGGCCCTTTGCACAATGGGGACTCGATATGGTGGGCAAGTTACACAAATCATGGCCAGGAGGGAAGGAATACATGCTAGTAGCTGTCGACAAATTTACAAAGTGGATAGAAGCGAAGCCGATAAATTCACCAGACGGAGCATCCGCAGTAAAATTCATAAAAGGCCTCGTCTTCAGATTTGGAGTGCCCCACAGCATCGTCACGGACAATGGCAGTAACTTCACCTCCCACGAATTCAAAGATTATTGCGAAGAAGTGGGTATCAAGTTGCACTTTGCGTCAGTTGCACATCCTCAAACCAATGGGCAAGTCGAGAAAGCCAATGGCATCATCTGCAATGGCATCAAGAAACGCCTGTTAGGACCACTGGAAAAAGCTCGACATACCGGCCAGAAGAATTACCAAGTGTGTTGTGGAGCATCCGAACAACACCAAATACAGCGACACGGGAGACCCCGTTTTTCTGGTCCATGGAGCGAGGCGGTACTACCAATAGAAATAGAGCACGACTCCCCCGAGTCACAGAGTATAATGAAGAAACTTCCGGGATAGCATTGGAAGACGACGTAGACGCACTCGACGAAGCTCGAGACGAAGTATTATCAAGGGTAACCAAATATCAACGGGACTTGAAGAATTACCACAGTCGACGTTTGCGGCCAAGATCTTTTCAGGTGGGAGACCTAGTTCTTCGGCTCACGCAAAAAAGTCATGAAAAACTCGAGTCACCATGGCTTGGCCCTTATATTGTCACGGAAGTAATCGGAGGAGGAGCATACAGGATAAAGGACAAGAAGACAGGGGTGGAGGAGCAAAACCCCTGGAACGTGGCGCAACTCAGGCGGTTCTACGCCTAGAGCTAAAATATAGTCCTTGTAAAACTTCAATGTACTGAAACGCCCGCGAGTTTTCAGACGCACTCTTTTCCTTTTTCGGGGCACCGAGTGGGGCCGGGAAAGGTTTTTAATGAGGCGGGCTCGCGGTGCTGCAATATAATAAAGATAGTGTCAATATAACTTTTCTTTATCGACATGCTCAAAATCCCCGACCCGACGAATTTCAATATAGTTCCTCGCAAAAAGAAAAGCCTTGCCTTGGTATTAAAATACCTCGTGAGTCAATAAAAATACAAAATAGTACTCAATAAAGAAGCTCGGGGGCTGATATTCGCCAAAACTACATATTGAATAAATGCCTTGGTTCAAAACCTCGCATTATACAAATACAGTGAATAGCCACCGAAAACACTCGGGGGCTAGACAAATATAGAAATATGATGTTTGCTTCACAATATAATCACAATCATGATTTACAAGGAAGAATTGTCTACCAAAGGAAAATAATTAGTCATGATTCAGTATATCATCAAGGGTAACTCTGTTTTCTTCAGGAGCAGCGCCAAGAAAATCAGCATAATGACCATCTGCAAAAAAGTCGGCATCCATCCGAAGAAGGTCTTCAATCATTTCTTCAGCTATAGGCGAAACCTTCGTATTAATACGATCGACACCAACTCTTCGACGCCGTACCTTCGCGTGAACTTTCGCAACAACTTGGGTCAGGTCAAGCTTTGAGTGGCAGATCCGAAGCATG
Organism: Lolium rigidum; assembly: GCF_022539505.1. NCBI lineage: Eukaryota > Viridiplantae > Streptophyta > Magnoliopsida > Poales > Poaceae > Lolium > Lolium rigidum. Next base: position 326,435,918 of record NC_061508.1, on the reverse strand, counting down.
ATAAGGGCAAATGCGGCGCCAGCTACCAGTTGAGCTTTGACAAAGTCATGGATCCTGTGGGCATCCTTAAATTTCTCCATTAACTCGAGAAGAGTCTTTGGTTGAACGTTCCGAGGAAACATGGAGTTATAAACCATAGACAAGGTCTTGGTACAGAAGTCAAGGAAGTCGCGAGTTTGAGAGGCGCGATCCTGAAATCTGACAATCTGGCGGGTCCTCTCTGGGTAGCCCAAAACAGAGAACCATGATCAAGGGAAAGGTTAACAAGGAGGTTTGCCCTAGTATTTACCCTCTCCTCTTCGGCAACGACATCGAGTAAAGGAACCTATTAAAACAAAGGAGCGAGAAAACTTTAAGAGACGTAGCATGAAGACGGAAGATATTGAGGATGAAACAAGCATACCCGACATATCCGCACTGGCTTCATTCATTAACTCGAGCATGAAATTCTCTCGAGCAGTCGCCTTTTCAGCCTCGGAAGCAGCAATCTCCCTAGCAGCCACGGCCTCGTGAGCTTGCTGAAGTGCAATTTTTTCGGCTTCAGATGACTTACGAGACTTTTCCAACATCACAAGTGTTTGCTTCTTCGCATACTGAAGTTGCTGCCGAAGTTCATCCAATTCTTGCGGCAAGGAATCTTCGACAGGTGTAGTATCAGCAAGAGCTCTCCTTGAGCGAGAAGAAGAAGGCGAAATATTGGAAGGACCAGGAGCTGGCGTATAATTGTCAAAAATTAAGCTGGAAAAAAGAAATATTTCGACATCAATCACTGAGTAAAGATAGATTTCCATTCATTCCCATAATATATACATGTCTATTACAAAAGAAGGACCTTCTAGAGACCTACTGAAGCAGTTATCGCCAAGAACACTACGGCGACAATGCCAAAAGAAAGAGGTACGCTAAAAAGAAAAAGCAAAGAGGCATTCAACTAGACCTCCGGCCTTGATGAGCTAGGAGTTGAAGACGGCTTGATCCCGAGATAGCCCAGGATTTTCTTCGTGTTGGGCTTAGCTGCCTTGATCAACGACTTCCACCTCGATTGTTCTATCTGCTCAGTGTCGCCAACTTTCGCCCAGTCGATAGTTTGCTGGCTATCGGCAACCAAGGCAACAGTGTTTTCAACGGCGACCTTCATATTCTCATGACGCACCTTCAGCCCAAGATCTTCTGGTGGATTAAAGCACTTGGCCAGGTTAAGGAAAGTTGCGGGTTCCTCTTTCTTTGGGAAGAAATAGGGAAAGAGCCGCGACAACCCTGCTTTAGCTTGATCAATGCCTTCGCGTGCCTCTGACCCATGAAACTCGAGGAATGAAAGGGCGTCAAGAAGAGGATCATTGTCGGGATCTTCAAGTTCAAACTCTTGAGCTGTTCTATCTGTCAAGGAAGAAACTTATTGAGCAACAAACGAGTGCGAGAGAAGAAAATACAAAGGATATGAAGTGGTTCGGATACTTACCGACAAAGCGGCGACTTTGCGTCCTTATACGCTTAAGGATCGCTTCCTCGCGAGCGGATTGTGCAGCTATATGCTCGCTCGGCGAAGTCTCGGCGGTGTGAAGTCTCTTTCTAAGATCTTCGACACCAGCGAGCGTCGGTCTTGGCCTTGTCAGCCTCTGCTCTAGCTTGAACAGCGTCTAATTCGGCCTTCTTACGAGCCTCTTCACTTTGCTCTAATTTTTGAGCAAGTGCATTGGCACGCTCGTTGATAGCCGCCAATTTTTCTGCCAAGAAAGATAAAATTTCGTTAAAATATCGACAACAACGGAGTAACAGAGTAATGGTAAAAAAGAAAGCAGCAAGGCATCACCTTCAGTTTTATTGGCATATTCACGATACCCAATGAATTGAGCACCGATGCGGATAAGGTCTTTAATCATGGGCTGTCAAGAAAAGAAAGGAAAAAAGAAAGAAAATTTCGATATGAGGAAAATATAATGGCATACAGAAGCAAACAGAGAAAGTACGAGACAGAGACAAGAGCATTGAGAAATTACATCATCCAAGAGAGGGTTAGAAGAGCTACTCAATTGGAGATTCGGCTCCGGAATTGCTTCGGTCCTTGCCCTTTTTGGCGAAGGGACAAGGGGGCTTGAAGGAGGAGTAGACGCGCCGACGTTTTGTTGAGGAGGCGAAGATTCTTCTCCTTCAACTGGCGGTTCCGAAACAACTAGAGTATGTGACGTACTCGTTTGAGCAGCCACATCTAAAGTTGGTGTTTCTTCATCATCACTGTGGTAAAAGGGTGGCAGCATAAAAAGCAAGACAGACAAAAATTCTTCGAGTAGAAAAACAAAAAGAGAGACAGGGAACTCACGAACTGATGAGACTCTCGAGATATGGATCATAAGCTGCCTTTCGCGGTGAAGGAGCAGTTTCTTCGGGTTTGGAGGTCCCGGAATCCTCGACATCACTCCTTTTCCTTTTGTTCTTTGGAGAAACAGCAGGAGGAGGAGATTGTGCTGATGTAGTACCTTCAGAGGCAGCATCCTTTTCAATAGATCTCGCAGATTTTCGAGAATCTGCGGGTTCATTCACAAAAGAGGGGGCCTCCTGGTTGTCATCGGCAATAACGGCCCTTTCCTCGACATCTCCACCCTCAGGAAGACACTACTAGGGAAAGGCCCATTGCCGGCGCACCTAAAACCCCCATTGCCGGCGCACCACGAGCCCGCCGGTGCGAACGCGCCGGTGATAAAAGGACACTGCCGGCGCACCTGGTTGTGCGCCGGCGATATCTCTGCTACTGCCGGCGCACCGCCACCGTCGCCGGCAAAGATCTATTCCACCGGCGCACTATCAGGTGCGCCGGCAGTAGTGCTTCCAGCACTGGCGCATGCCTCGTGCGCCGGCAATGTGTCATTTAGGTGCGCCGGCAATTAATTCGAAAATTCTTTTTTCCACTTTTTTCCAGCATATTACAATACAATTTTGACAGCATATTACAATACAATTTTGACAGCAGTATATATTTACAACGCAGTTCATATTTATACAGTATTACATGCAATATGAGAAGCACATAGAGAGCCAAGTTTCATTTCGGTATCAGTACACAAATACGCAAGTCTCGTTTCGGAATGTGTTGATTCATACAACACATGTGCATATGCAACACCGAACGACGAAGTTTCACAAAGTTAGAAGTCTTGGTACATAGTCGTCACAAGTATCGTCATACACCTCACAATGTAGGTCCTAACCTAAACTAGAATCACATAGAACATGACCAACATGGTCATGACCATCATCACGATCGCCATGGTCTTCATCCGGTTCCTCCTCATGTCCCTCATCTCTCCCGCTAGATAACGGGCGTATCTTCCTTCCGCCTCCACCCTAGTGGGGTATCCCTTGTAGCTGTTGCCGCCGAAACGGTGCACCTGTCTCCGACGAGTCCTCCCGATCGTCGTAGACTCCAGGAACCCTCCCTTGTACACGACATATGTCGTCGGCATCTCCATTCACAAGACAAGTAAAACGTTAGTACCAATGCAATGAACAAGTGCCAACTCAAATAAGAGACAAGTAGTATGAACTAAATAGCATGTGCCTCATACTTTGTTGGTCGAAATAAATAATAACATACAGGGATGGGGTCAGTGAGGCTAGGTAGGATGCACAATATAGATTGATATTTGTGGCCTTCACACCAAGCCTCACTGGCCCCACCCCGGAGTGTACAAGTGACCGAACATTTTAATCATCGGCCAATGCAATTAAGAAGTGCGAACTCAAATAGAAGACAAGTAGTACGAATTAAATAGCGTGCCTCATACTTTGTCGGTCGAAACAAATATTAACATCCGGGGATGGAGTCGGTGAGGCTAGGTAGGATGCACAATAGATTGATACTTGTGGCCGTCGCACCAAGGCTCACCGGCTCCACCCCGAGTGTACGATTGACCGAACATTCTAATCATCGGCGAACTCCAAATACGAGGCAAGTAGTGGTCGAGTAAATGCAAATAATTATTAAGCTATGTACGCCATAATCTTGAAATATATAGCAAAGTAAATGAAACTACGAGACACATGTTCACATGCACATTCATACAACTAAATAAAAGCAACTAGTCGATTCTATGGGAATATATAACAATTATTACGGTACGGAAGTTCAAGGACATATCGTTCAAGCTTTAGCAAGTGTTCCCGTCGTAGGATCAGGTTGTACGCCTAGGGGGAATGGACGGCAGCCCTCAAGCGAGTTGAACGGCCTCTCATCACGCGACATCTCCAAGCGGAGGTCTATCTCGTCATTAGGTGGTAGACCATAGCCGTAGAAGAACTCGCCGGACCTATTGTTGACATCCTGCGGGATTATCGTGCAAATGAAGCTGCTGGATGCGACCCCGGTTCTTTCTAATCTCTCTATCGGGGACATCCGCCATGTTTGCAAACCTGTTTCGAGATTATCCGGCAGCAACATGTCATCTGCGTACTTTATGTACTCCTCGCATCCGAAGGATGGCGTACCACGCGTCCATCCCATTGTCGGGCGTCGACCGCTCGAGGCGGGGAAGTTGGTTGTGTGGGTTAAGACGAAGCCTCCTCGGGATTTCCTCTCTACTTTGAGGGGGCCTGCCTTGTTGGCGAAGCCGGTGAGAGCATCATTGAGAAGGGCCCCGATGTGGGAGTAGTCTTTCTTGCGGTCCCTACCCGAGTCGAGATAGACCGCATGCGAGTGTTGCGGGTGCACGACGATGAGGGTGCAGAACTTGTCTCTGCGGAAAACACACGGATTAACCTTTGGAAATGCAAATGGAGATATAGGATAGAATGGTGATGGGGGACTAGCGAGTGATTACTTACTCGGGGAAGTAAGGGATGAGAATGGCGCCCTTCTTAATGTTCGCCGAGCATGAAATCCTCGACCTGCTTGGGTGGCAATCGCGCGATCCCCGGGGTTGCGGATGATGCTCTCCCGCATATAGAAGGGGTCCATGATCGCGATGGTCGGCGTCCCCTCCTTAACAATGCTGGGAAGACATGCTAAGAGCAACTAGGCGAACCACACTAAAGTGGAGCGCTTGCATGCGATAGATGCTGAAGATGTCGTTGAACCGGATGAAGCACAAGTCCGCGGGGTACTTCTCGACGAAGTTCATGCCAGTTGGCACCTTCGCCACGAAGAGAGGGTAACTAGGATCTTTTGATTTGAGAAGAAGGTTCTCCACATGCAAGACGAGTCTCATGCAAGCTCCTCATATCCGGGGTGAGTTTCTTCACGACATGCTCCGGCAGCATCGGTTGACCCAAGTGATGCAGAGGTCGCCAATTGTTTGGCAACTTGTCAAGGAGTGGGACCTTGTCCTTGGATTTGGCCACCGCCGCCTTGTCTTGGGCGTCCTTCTTATTTGCCCTCTTCCTCTTCTTGGGTTGTAGTGCTGGACCATCCATCGCCGTAGTGGCCGTAGCACGGAGTGTGTTTGGGCTCAACATATTTTTGACGGCGGCGGTGGCGACCTCCTCGGGATTTTCCTCCTCATTAGCCGTTTCTTGAGAATCGAACAGCTTCTTGGAGCACACATATTTGAAGCCCGGCGCATCCTCATGGACAACTTGTGAAGACGTAGGAATATCCCATTGGAAGTTGTCACGTTCATATTCCTCGGCCTCTGGCGCAGCTGGCTGTTGTGGTGGGGCGCTGACCTCTGGCGCAGCTGGCCGTTCTGGTGGGGCGATGACCACGGGCGCCGCTGGCTGTCGTGGAGGGACGCTGACATGTGGCGCCGCAAGGTGCTTGTCTTTGCTTGCCGTCGACCCCGAGTAGGTGTTGATCCGAATTAGGGTCTTCGGCCATAGCAGTAGCCAACCCTTCGGTGAGGCCAGATTCAACGGGCTATCGTCATCGGCACCATGCGGTTGATTAGGAGGAAACAAATCCTCATAGCCCGGTAACGCCCGATCCACTTCAACCCGGTAAACGTCATCCGCCATATCTCGTGTGTGCCACTTCTTATCCAGGGGCCGAATGATGGACCCCTCGCGACGTCTTTGAGTTCGTCGTTTACTCTCATCAAAAGGTGCATGGCGTCGAGAGCGCCTGCGAGAACATGTGTATGGCGTTAGAGAGAGGGCAAGGATGACGAAACTAATATATTAACTTGATGTACACATTAGTTAATTACCGTGAGGGCGTTGAGCTCGGCTAATGTCGACGGGCCAGCACATGCGGCGGCGGGCGTGCAAGTGACGGAGGGGCTGCTACCCGGCATGGACGGTGAATCCCTAGCACCGGCGACATTGCCGGCGGCCGGAGGAGTCTCCATTATAACATTGTCATTGCCGGCGGACGGCGGCACCATCGAGTTGCTGCCGTTGAAGCTAACCACTTGCATTTTCGGGGGGGGGGCCTTGTTTGCCACCCTCATACCACGCTTGCATAGCGTTGAAATCTGCTTGGACTCCGGCTGGCGACTTCAGCTTTGACTTCAGGTACGAGTGTAGCTTTGAGTTGCGGTACCGGTTGCGGTACCAAACCAGCTTGGACTTGGGCTAGGATTGACTCCCTCATTTCCTCCGCCTCCCGCTGCTTCCTCTCATTACGCGCATTTTTATCGGCCGCAGACGACAAGCCATAGTGACCATGCTTGTAGCCCGTACCGGCGCCAGCCACACGGCCTCTATGCCGCCTTCTCGTCGGTGAATGCTCATTAACGATGTTTAGCGCCCGTACGAGAGGCTTGTCCCGAGCTACCCTGCCCGTCGACGCCTCGGGACGAGGAGCCTTCGTCACCTTGGGAGGCTTGAGAAAGTCTTTGTCTTTCTTCTTCCTCGCGGAACAAACGCGAACCATTTAGAAATGTTGCTACTATTATATGAACAATACTTGATCTAATAAAACCGGTAAATTGCTTACCAGTTTTTTCTCCAACGCCGGGACCTTCCGGTCGTTCGTGAACCAAATTATGTCGGTTACGACCTTCGGGTCCGTGACAAGTTCCCCGGTTAGTTTCTTCTTATGGTACCGGGACCTGATGAATCTTCTTTCAAGCGGGTCCTTGTACTTGAGCCGGGGTTCTCAATGCCGGCATTTACATACGCCTCGTCCTCCTTCGCCCAATAGGGCTCCTTTCCCTCGTACCCACGGCTCCCAAGGTTGTGGTTGCCGATGTTAAGCTCCCGCATTTCCTTCCCCCACAACTTGCGATTCTTGGTTGCTTGTAGCTCTTCATTGGCCACAAAAGCATCAAAGTCCGCCCGGGTGACATGCGGAAAGGCGGAGTGGACCTCTTCGAAACCTTTGCCCTCAGCAATCGGGCTCCGCACCATGTACTTATAGCTGCCGAGGTGTTTGGTGAACTTCAGGAGGGCTTGTGAGTTCACAATGTTGTTGGTTTGATGACCTGGAGGCGTAGTCGCCTAGGAACTTGTATCGTGCGTGCAACCTCGCAATGAGCTGGGCTCGCAAAGGCGCTTTGCTCTCAGCTCGGAGGTCCGTCTCGTTGAGATTGACGACCTCTCGGACGATACATGCCAGTTGGTTGCCGTACCCCTTGGCAACATCCTTAGGCAACACCGGCAAACCACCGGCGGGGTCCACCTCGTGATCGTGTCTCTCGCCGGTGCCGACCGTGTTTTGGCGCCTTGCCTTCCGCGGCCTCTTGGCTCCACTTGTCCCGGTGCCACTACTCCCGGCGGCGGCGCTAGGATCGTCGCCGCTTGTCTCGCCGCCACCCCGGCGGCGCCGGGTTGCCTCATCGCCGCTAGGCTCGTAGGTACTACCCCCGGCGGCGGCGCTTGCCTCGTTGCCGCTCGGCTCGTCGGCACTACCCCCGGCGGCATCCTCCATCTCATGGTCCTCGTCGCCGCCAACACCCGCGGCCTCGACATCCTCCTCCGTCCTAAAGAAGTGCCTATTGTAGTGCTCCTCTAACTCTTCTTGAGACGACATGGTGGCTTGCACTAATAGAAGATGAAAAAGAGTTAGAATTCACGGAAAAATTCGGCATGACCTTTGCTAAAAATTGGTCATGCCGAGTGCTAGAATTGCCGGGACGGAAATGAATCGACATTCCGGCACTCAATAGCAACTCAATCCCTGTAATAGAAATGCAAACATATAAATGCCATAACCATAACCATAACCATCTCCATAACCATGCCATCACCATAACCATCACCACATAAATTACGGTAGCTAGCTTTTTAGCATATACATTACAGTGGCATTTTACATCAGCATAAAAATAACACTTGACAACCTCCATTTCATACAACATATAAATGGCAGAGAGCATTTTCTCTGGTTAAGGGAACATATAAATGTTGAGAATAACATGTATTTTACAATAGCATGGACCATTTTCTCTGGTTAAGGGGACCATTTTCTCTGCAATGGCATTTTCTTTTGTCCGAGAGAATGAATTGAACCACCATACCACCATATCTCAAATTCTCAAACAAGCATAAATGAATTGAACCAGAGAATGAATTTAAAAGAATGAATTGAACCAGAATACATTCTCAAACAAGCATAAATTCTCAAACTTGCTACTGGTAGCATTTGATGCTTAATTAGTTTTTCAGCATAACCATGCCATCACCATAATAACCATCACCATATAAATTACAGTAGCATTTCAGCATATACATTACAGTGGCATTTTACATTAGCATAAAAATAACACTTGACAGCATCCATTTAAAACCAGAGAATGAACATAGTGAATTTTATATATCAACCAATTCTTGGCAGTAGGCATTTAAATGAAGAACCACTTTATCAACTAAAACAACACAAATATAACCAGAGACAATAGAACTTGACCACTTTAGTCTCTCGCCAATATAGCAGTACCATAGCATTACCTAGCACTAACTAGCAGTAGCATAACTAATTCATTTTAGTGTACCTGCCTAGTGAAACATAAATTGAAACCCTAAATAGTAACCAGCAATGAACTCCACCTAATGAACTAAATACCTAATGAATATGAGCTAGCAGTAGCATAGCATTAATTACCTAGCAATAGCAGTAGTACTTGCACTTCAAATATTGTTAGAATATCTGGTAGCATTTTATGAACCAGAGCTTACTTTCCATTAGCCTTTCCTTTCAAAAATGACTACTAAACCTACTGCTGGCATTTTATGAACCATTTTTTAGTAATAGCCAGAGAACTAACTCATTTCATTTGCTAACACTAACCTACTGCAAGCATTTACCAACAAGTTAAATGAACCAAGAATTTGCTACTACATTTCATCATTTAAAGCAAATAGCAACTAGCAAACAAACCTCATCGCATTTTAAATTTTCATTTGTCATTTTAAACCAGGTAGCATTTTTATTTTCACTTCACCCAATTCATTTACGAGAGAACCATGTACATCTAAATATATTTTCAATAGATATATTTGTGTAGGACATGGTGACCATAGGCCAAAATCATGTTCCTAGAAACTAAACCTAAGCATATGCAAGCCCTTCATGCAATTTTGGTCGATCCTAGAAGTATGTGCATCATTAGTTGAATTGGTTCACAGAGAAAGAAGCTTTGAAATTGAAACTACTACATTTTCACCAAATTGCATTGTATTCAGCCACAATTCATACATTCAAATACAAGGAATATGATGCAATTTCATTTTCCTAACCAGAGAGCAACATGAACTTAATTGTTCCATTTTCTTATTCAACAATTTTAGCAGTAGTTCATTTGAATGTATGAATAACATTCAATTTCATTTTCAACATGAACAATATGATGCAATCTATCTATGCAACTAGAGAGCATCTAGCAGGAACCCTAGCCCTAACTAGCAGTAGGTAAATCCTAACCCTACCGAGGAGGGGAGAGCGAAGGCGGAGGGAAGGGAGAGGGAAGGGAAGAGGGAAGGGGAAAAGGGAAGCTCACCGTGGCTAGCGCGCGGCTCCTTCTTCTCCAACGGCGGCGCCGACGTCCCCTCCTCCAACGGTGGTAGCGTACGGGTCCTCTTCCGCGGCGGCGGCGGTGCGGGGTAGGTGGTGGGGGCTAGTGGAGGGGATGGTGGAGGGGCAGAACGGCGGCGCTCGAGAGGGGCGACGCTCGAACTCCGGATGGCGGCGGCGCTCGAACTCCGGAGGGGGAGATGGTTACGTTTGGGGAAGATGGGGGTTCGGCCGAAACGACTAAGTCATATGACTAGTCTTATTGCCGGCGCACCGGGGCATTGGTTCGCCGGGGATAACCTTGTCCCCGGCGAACCAATGCCCTGGTGCGCCGGCAATAAGGCTAGTCTGCTATAGCTACGACTTAACCAAATTCACAGATAGCTATAGGCCCTGGTTATTTTTTTGATTCCTTTTTCTTTATTTTATGTTTCTTTATTCAGATATGTTAGTTATACATGAGTGTTATTATGCAAAAACAAAAATATATGTGAGTGTTATTATGCAAAAACAAAAAGATATGTGAGTTACATATACACAAAAATATTGACCAACACCATATTAATAACCAAGATATGTGAGTTACTATTTTATTTCCTTCTCTTTTCAAGATAATAACCAAGCAATTAATATTAGTTATACATGCATGCAGAAAATAGACCAACACAATATTAATTAGTCATACATAAAATATTGGCCATGACAATGAGTAGTTATGAATTACACAAAATATGAGTTATACATTGCAAATAAAGTTTTACATCATCGATTGAGAAGAGTGTTTCGCTTTTTTCTTGCTTTTCTTGCTCGTCGTTGAATAATTTAGCCCCGTGTCGTGACTTCTTCTTTTGAAGGGTCGATCCGACCTCGGTGAGCGTGGTCCTGCTTCTTCTTGTGGTGTATGTTGTGTCTTCATCCTCGGATTCTTCCATCATTGGGTCTCCGACTTGTCCTTCGAAGTCTTCCTCGTTGGCGACTCCATCCATTCCGACGATGGTCCTCTTGCCTCTCCTCACGATAACACGGCTAGGCCTGGATGGGTCGGTTATGAAGAAGCATTGGTGCACGTGTTCCGCGAGCACCCATGGCTCATTCTGCGCGGTGGCGTTCGTGGATTTTGATTTGTTGGCTTCGGGTAGAAACATGGTGGTGAAATACCGGTCTTCTTTTCGACGCTCTTAGCCCATCCGATACGGAACATCGGCACTTTCTCCCCAGCGTAGCTAAGCTCCCGTATTTCCGCGATTCTTCCGTAGTATCTAGTCTTTACGTCACCCGTCCAGGAATCCATCGTTACCCCGAGTTCGGTAAACACTCGTTCTTGTCTTTTTCTTCCGTGTAGAATGTGTACCCGTTGATATCGTACGCTTGGTAAGTCATGATGTTGGGCGCGGGGCCATGTGACAAGGCCAATACTAGTTTATCCTTGTCAGAATCCATTGGTGGGGGATTAGCAACAATGTGGTCTTTGAACCAGCGCAGCGAAAGAGGAGTTGTGCTCTCGTATATTTCTGCTTCCGTCATCATCGGCTTGCCACTTGTTCTCTATCATGGTTTTGTGCTCTTTCAACCAAGGATCGATCAAGTCAATGTGTTGTAGCGCTACTAAGTTGGCCTCGTCAAAGTCGGAACTCCGACCGGACATGTGCACGTGCAGTTCCTTCCTTCCATTTTTGTGGCCTACTCCCTCGAACCTACGGAGGTACTTGTTTTGAGGCAAACCAACAGGGTCCTCGATGTCTAGATAATTCGTGCGAAAGAGATGCACTCTTCGGTGAGCCAGCCCTGTACGATGCTTCCATCTGGATGTGACCTGTTACGAACGTATCCTTTAATGACCCCATTCATTCTTTCAAACGGCATCATGTTGTGTAAGAATGCCGGCCCTAGACTGACGATATCATCCATTATATGGACCAACAGATGGACCATCACGTCAAAGAATGCAGGCGGGAAGTACATCTCCATCTCACATAGGATCACCACGATCTCTTCCTGGAGCCTTGCGAGTTTCTTCACGCTTATCGACTTCCGAGTTATGACGTCGAAGAAGTTACAGAGCCCGGTCAGCGTTGCACGGACATGGTCATCCATTATACCTCGGATTGCAACCGGAAGAATCTGCGTCATCATCACGTGACAGTCATGAGACTTCATGCCGCTGAAGTTTCGTTTCTTGGGGTCCATGTATCTGCTTATTACCCCGGAGTAACCGAAGGGCACTCGACTCCTACAAGGCAATTGAAAAATTGATCGACCTCGGCCGGACTAAAAGTGAAGCGAGGAGGGGGACAGGTAATAGTCCGGTCTGCTTAATCCTTTTGCGCTCCGACCGCCGTCCGCCTCCTCCTCCGATCGTCCCTCTTGGGCCGGCGGGATCCGAAGCTCTTCCACGATGCCCAAAACTTTCAGGTCCTGTCTTGCTTTCGGCCCATCTTTGGTCCGGTCCGGCATGTTGAGAAGAGTGCCAAGCAAGCTCTCGCACACGTTCTTTGTAATATGCATGACATCAAGGCCGTGAGGTGTATCGAGAATTTTCCAGTACGGCAAGTCCCAAAACACGGACCTCCTTTTCCATACACCAATGAGCGGCGTCGTTTCCTTTTTCTTCTTCTTCTCTCCAGGCTTTTGACGAATCTTTCCCGGCGCAGGGCACTCCTTCCAACCTTTCGGTAATGTATCGATCTCTTCGCCGCTCTTCTTACGTGGAGGTCCTCGGGGTTCATTTGTACCATCGAACAGATCTCCACGCTTTCTCCACGGGTCGGTTTTCTCGTAGCCACCTTCGATGCCCCATGTAAACCGTTTTCGAAGAGCCATCCTTACCAAGCTGCAAAAACATCGTCTCTTCCATGCACCTGACACATGCCTTGTGTCCATGGCACACCTGGCACGAAATGTAACCGTATCCGAGGTAGTCCTGCACCGTCGTGATCAACGCGGCTCTCAAAGGGAAATATTCTTCCGCGACGGCGTCCCATGTATCTACCCCTTCCTCCGCCCACAACGTTTCAAGCTCCTCCTTTAATAGTTCGAGATACATGTTGATATCGTTTCCTGGCTGTGTCGGCCCTTGAATTAGCATACTCATCCGTATGTACTTCCTCTTCATGCACAGCCAGGGCGGGAGGTTGTAGATCCATACAAACACGGGCCATGTGCTATGTGTGCTGCTCTCGGTTTCCGAACGGATTGAATCCGTCCGTGCTCGCACCCAACCTGATGTTTCTGGGATCTGCCCCAAAACTTCCGAATTCATTGTCTAATGCTTTCCACTGGCTTGCATCCGAAGGGTGCGTCAGCACTGGGTGCTCAATCCGCTCTTTATCATTCAACACCGCCTCCTTTCTTTCTGCGTGCCAGCGCATGAGCTTTGCCTCCTTGCGGTCCGCGTAGAACCGTTGAAGCCGGGGCGAGCGGGAAGTACCACACAACTTTCCGAGGAGCTTTCTTCTTCCCTTTCTTGTACCGTTCAACTTCACACACAGGACATTTGGTCTTGTCCATGTGCTCCTTGCGATACATGATACAGATCGTTGATGCAGGCGTGATACTTTTCGTGGGGTAAGTCGAGAGGGCACGTGATTCTCTTGGCCTCGGCTAGACTACCGAGACACGTGTTCCCGGCAGGAAGGAGATCTTTCACGTATTCCAGGATGTCGTCGACGCTTGTGTCCGTCCATCCGTGTTTCGCCTTCATCCGCAGCACATCGAGAGCTACTCTCAAGCGAGACTCCCCAACCCGCGACCTGAGTCGTACAACGGAGTATTCGAGTCTATCTCGAGTTGCTCAAGCTTTGATTTCCGCTTGGCGCCTTTCGTCTTTTCGAGAAGCAGATCTTGAAGATGAGGGTCCCGCACGATCGAAGCTAGCGGCACCTCTTCGTCGTCGTCAAGGTTATTGTCGTCGTCAAGGTTATTGTCGTCGTCAAGGTTATCGTCATGTGCGACAAACTCTTCATCGTCATCGGTATCATGATGCCCTCCTTCTTGCCGGCCATTTTTACCAACCGCCGCCGTCGCCCCATTGACCTCCGCGCCATCATCACTCATCCATTGAGTGTGTCCATGCATGAAACCATTAGTGAGCAGGTGCCCCCGCAACTTGCCCGAATACGGGTCAAACCATTTCCCTCGTTTGCATCTCCGGCACGGACACAATACCTCCGTGCGGTTATTTTCATACATGTCGATGATCGCGTGTTTCGGATATCTCATCACGATGCTTTCACTCATCTCGATAACCATTATCGCCTGCATGGTAAGATTACATAATTCATTAGAACCATGCATCCGTCGGTAGTTTTCACGGAAAATTTCGGCATGACCTTCCTACACGGTAGGACATAGGAGCGCCAGAAATGTGCCGAAACGGAAACTTGAAGAATCAACATTTCGGCGCAACGTTGGCAACTCATTTTCAACGCCAACACACACACAAGCACAAGCACAACATATATATATGCCACACACGAGAGCTTTTCTTCAAATGTCCAACATACATCGATTTCATTCCTTAATTTGTTCATTAATCACCTATTTGTTTGATATATTCCTCGATAAGATCGAGACGACGCGCCGCGACAATGGCGTATGGAAGCCGACTTTCTAGATCTAGATCTAGATTGAGCGGTCAATGCGGGATAGTAGATCTAGATCTACATAGGGGGATGTGGGAGATGCATGTAGGAAGGGAAGATTTGCTCAAAAATTTTGATTTTGTTTGGTCAAATTGGTGAAATTGGGGATAGAAATGGGCAAAAATGAGCTGGGTTGGGAGAAGGCTCGGGTTTGTGTGGAGAAGTGGAGTGTAGTGAGTGTGTGAGTGAGTGGGCTGGTTGGTGGCTGAAATAACTGCCGGGTTATTGCCGGCGCACCTGGACCATGGTGCGCCGGCAACATATACCCCTTTCGGCTATATCACAACCGGGCCAGGCCCAAGAATCATTGCCGGCGCACCGGCCCGGGGGTGCGCCGGCAATAGCAAACTTTCCACCGGCGCACCACCGGGCCGGTGCGCCGGCAATGATTCTTGGGCCTGGCCCGAATCGGCCGGGGCCATGCCAGAAATATCGCCGGCGAGCCTTTCCCCGAGGTGCGCCGGCGGTAGCCCTTCATCGCCGGCGCGGCTGAAATGTGGTGCGCCGGCAATCCTTTCCACCGGCGCATGCACAAGGTGGTGCGCCGGCACAACTTGCCTCCACCTATAGGCTTTTCCCTAGTAGTGAGAGGAGGAAGAGAAGCCATAGTAGGATGGTTCTGCAGAAAAATAGCGACAAAAGAAAAATTAGAGGGATATCAATACAATGAAATGCAGGGAAAGTTTGGAACAAGATAAAAATTCGAGAAGACAAAATACCTCGGGGAGAGGATTGGAGGAGCTGTATGGTTCCACGCGGCAAGAGGAGGGAATAGGATCCCTCTTGTTCAGCGAGGAAATTCTTCGAATCAGCTTCTCCAAGTCCTTCACGGAAAGATCATTGGAGAGCCTATTGGCGTCATTTTCACCGAAGCATACGTCCAAAGGGGATTTTTGCGAGCTCGAAGAGGCTGCACTCTAATCCTAAGAAAGCGGCAGTGATTTGAACACCAGACAGCTCTTTGCCTCGAGTATTTTGAAGCTGATGAATACGAGACATAAGTGCTTCTGTCGCCTTTTTCTCTTCTTCGGAAGCTTCAGCATCCCAGGAGCGGCGGCGTTGAATTTTGGCACTTCCGTCAAAAGGGACTATGTTGTGTTCCACAGAATTGGCACTTTCTTCGTGTATGTGGAGCCACCTTTTGCGCCATCCTTGGACAGAATCGGAAATTTGACGTCGAAGTAATCAACGTCGGTTCGGACACGAATAACAACACCGCCTATGTTATAGGTGGCGTTGTGGGAGCCATTGCGGCGGAGGCGAGAAAATGCGTTTCCACGAGCCCGCTTAGGAGGGATTCCAAGGAAGCATTCGCACGGCGTGATAAAACCGGAAATATGGAGAATGGAATTGGGGGTCAGCCGGTGCAGTTGAATCCCATAAACGAAAAGAAGGCCGCGGAGGAAATCGTGAATTGGGGTCGAAAGGCCGCGGATGAGGTGATCAACGAAACTAACCCGGTACTCCATTGGAGGGTTTGGGTAGCTTTCTTCGCTGGGAAAGCGGATGGCGTCCTCTTTCTTCATCAGGCCAAGCCTCTTCAGCATGTTGACGTCTTGGTTGGAGATTTTAGATCTCTCCCACTCGAGATCTTCAGCGGCCATCTTGGATTATGGAGTACTGTGGCGAGTGAGTCGCGTGCGCGGTGGCATCAATGGCACTGGAAAAGCAATGTTCGTGCGTGCGGAAGATCAAAGAGAGTTGGGCGCAGAGGAAGTTTTTGCAAAGGGGAACAGATGTGCGGCGCAAGCGAAGGAGTGGACCGAGGTTGAAGAAAGGTTTATATAGGAATCGGGCGAAGCAATGCACCGTTGGATGAAGAAATCGTGTGGTGAAAAAGATCTTGTAGATAAAAGGGTAAAAAGGTATTTTTACTGAGGTGGAATAGAACAGGCGTTACCGTACGTGCGCCAGGAAAAGCGGAGGACGTGTGTCCCCCACTTGCACGACGTGTCAACGTGGTGGAAACAATGGACCCACGAGGCAGGAAAATCCTGACTATTAATAGAGATGAAGTGAATTTGACCAAGGAAAGTATGCCGACAAGAAAAATAAAAGAAGAATGGCGACATGAGAAGTTATTTGAATACTTCGGGAGCCTTTGGTCAAATACAAGTTTTTGCCCAAATGCTCGGGGGCTACTTCGATAAAAGTAAAATTTCGAGTATGGCAATATAGAAATTGTGGGAGTCTACAATCAAGCACAGGTTCTTGGTTGTAGCCTCGGGGGCTACTCCCATCGGGAGCGCTGTTCGCGCACCCGAGAGATGAAAAGAAGATCATATCGGGAAATAATGACAATATAGCGACAAGGTGGACTAAAATGTTGAGCCTACAACCAAGCACAAGTTCTTGGCTGTAGCCTCGGGGTTACTCCCATCGGGAACGCTGTTCGCGTGCCCGATGAAATTAAAAAAGAAAAAAGATAAGAAAAGCAAGAGAGTATATTTCGAGTTATAATTAACTCTACATATACTCCCATCGGGAGAGCAATATAAGTCATATTTGACTCGATAAAATGTGCCATTCCAACAGTCGGAAAAGCACTCGACAATATATTCTCGTAACGCCAAAGTTGCGATCAATTTCCGAATGCCGCAAATTTGCGAAGGTAAGACCCCGGATCCGTTCTCGCTGGGCGTGGCATCGCCTAAGACTCGCGCTCTGCTACTTTTATCCGTATCAACGGATACGAAGAAAAATCCTAACGGACGCGTTAGGTACTCGATAAATTTGATCGGGACTCGACGAATGGTAAGACCTTAAGCAAAGCACTCGTCGAAGTTTGCACCGAGTATCCCGAGATCATGTCCGGGGACGTGATCTTGAAGTAGGTTTTTGCGGATTGCCGCTAGAGCAGCTTAACTAGTACCCGATCCGTCGGATGAACTAGCCCCAACTACCATTATCCCCGTACAATATAGAAATTTATATGAAGAAATATAGAAAAGTCTAAATTGTCGAATAAAAATAAACAGTGGAGATTTTCCCCGACTCTACGATTCAAGCAAAATCTCGGGAGCTACTCGACATAGGCATCCCTAATGGGCCTCGCCGAAGATAGTACCCGAGGTTTATTGAAGGCCCAATACTCGAAGAATAAGAAGATTCGGGAGCCCAAGATATATTAAGGAAAGTTAGAGTTGTAATAGGAAGTGCTATTTGTAATCTGGCGGGATGAGTTAGAAACCGTCCCGGACTCTGTAACTTGTGCAAAACGAAACCCTCGGCTCCGCCTCCTATATAAGGGGGGAGTCGAGGGACGAAAAGATCATCGTATCATTGTTTACAAACCCTAGTTTTCATAATCGTCGAGTACTTTTCGGCTGAAACCTTCGAGATCTACTTGCCCTCTACTTCCAACTAAACCCTAGCCTACAATCCATAGGCATTGATAAGTTAATACCTTGTCAGTTGCCCTTGCCGTTTTGCGGCTTGCCGCGGCCCTTCTTGCCGCTGCCGCCGCCGGAGCTTGAGCCCTGCTCCTTGATCTTCTTGCCGCGTGCGATCCACTCCTCCTCCGTGAGAAGGAGTTGCGATCCTTCCCTCTCCGAGGAGCCACCCCCGCATCGCTTTTCAGCGGACGTGAGGCGCCCGATGAGCTCCTCTACAGTCAGTTCCTCGAGATCAGCGCAGTCTACAGAGCTATCCGCGAGTACCGAGAGGGAACGACATTGAGATTTTCTCTACGAGCTTTACCTCCTCCACCGTGTCGCCCGGAGATCGCAAGTTGTTGGCGACGTTCGTGGCGCGAATGGCGAAATTGTCGATGGTCTCGCCGTCCTTGAACGCGAGGGCCTCGAACTCCTCGCGCGAGCGCCGCGCCGTTGCGTTGCGTGCACGGCTCACACCCCATCTTCATCGGCCTGATCGCCTCCCACGCCTCGGCGGAGGTGTCCTTGGCGGCGAGGATCGGCACCGGTTCCGGTGGCACGGCACGAGCGGCGCCGCCGGTGCCGCCATATCCTCGCGGTCGCCAGGCTCGCCCATGCCGGACACGGCCTCCCAGAGTCCCTGCGCCCGCAGATTGATCTTCATCACCAACGCCCACTCAATGTAATTGGTGGACGTCAGCGTTGGGTAGACGACGTGGCCGCTGCCACCGCCGGCCTGGATCACGCGCTCGTGGACGACGATCTCGTTGTCGCCCCTCCTCCGCACTGCGACTCCTTCCACGAGATCGTCTCGTGCCCGCCGGAGTGCGTGACGGAGATCGTGAAGCCTGGCCGTCGCCCGTGGTGGCTCCTGCCTTGGCAGCAGCTGCAGCTGTCGTCGATGCGTCCCCTTTCTCCCCATCCTTGTTGCTCCCGGCCATGAGGATCGACGAGACCTCGTAAACGAGGCTCTGATACCACTTGTCAGACAGGCCAATGCAAATCACACGAAGACGAGAGAGAGAGAGAGGGGTTTTGCGTTGCAAACGTTGCAACTTTTTTGTTCGTTCGTTCTTCCTTTTATTCCGATCGAAAACGAGGTGGCAGATAGACGAGTCCTATCTTTGCGCCATGATCCGCACTATGTGCTCGTGCCATCCCACGAGCGCGAAACCAGGGCGTCCACGAACCAACACACGACCCGCTCTAATAATCGCGAGATCGTGCTTAACTGAAAGCCAAAACACTTTAACTGAAAAACGCTAACAGCTAACCTGCCTAGGTGCAGGATTATTCAGTGTCAACAACTGGTGGTACTCGGCAAGGCTGCACGACGGAGCAGCCGCCGCTCCCGGGGAAGATGGCCGGCGGGGGAGAATCGTGAATCTCGGCCGGCGGCAAGAGCACGAGGAATCCCTGAAAGAGATGGGGAACGGAGGATCGGACACCTACTGATTTTGCGACAGAGTGAGCTGCAGCGTCTCCACCTAGAGCTATGTCTCCCGACATGAACAGAGGCTAGGCTCAGGCACCGGGTCCAGCGGATAAAAGCCAGACGAAAAGGAGCTCGCGATGCGACGCGAAAATTCCCGATGGGATCGAAAATGTTTAACCCAGCTGCACTTTGCACGAATCTTGAGGTCTGAACGAATGGCAGAGAGTACACCCACACCCATACGGGTATACAAAATCCACACTCTTAGGGGTTATGCTTGTAAACTAAACGTTAGTTTAATTCCGCATTCTTACAAGCCAAACCCGTAAGAGTTTTTAAACGCCTATTCACCCCCCTCTAGGCGACATCTCATCCTTTCAATAATAGGAAGTTGTCTTTTTTGTTACTTATCAAAGGATGTATTATTGATTTCTTACAATTCAATATTTTTAAGTTCTCTATTTTTCATCTATAAATACAAGCAGCTTCATGACCTCTAAAGTTGTTTCAAAAAACACATTCTTACTAAGTCCGGGTTGCCTCCTTGCTTAGAATAGAGGAGTTCAGGCTGAAGATCAAAGAAAATGCACATATCAGGCGTGCCACCGAGGAGTCATTTTAATCAGAACTCAACATCAAAACCATTCAAGCCATCTATGCTAGCCTAGGCATGGAAATCATCCACCTTTCACGTGACAGAGAAGAGGTGACTTTGGTAAATACTGATTGCTCTCCAAGTAAAAATAATTAAGAAGGTGTCCAAGAATGATGTTCTATTTAAATCTCTATATGGAAGGAATGTCCAATGTCCCAGACATGTCTATAATTAGGCCTAACAACAACAAATGTTTTGGTATAGCTGTTTGCTCGACTGCGCTTAGCAATGATTGACCAGAACTAATTATCTTACCTTACCATTTATATTAAACACTTTTACTTCTTATCAACACCTTCTATAGTTATATTTACATTGTTTGTCTTGATATATATCATTGGACATACTATTTTGAATAATATTACATGCTCATTTATATTAAGGAGATGATAGTAATGTTCAACTATTTACGTTATAAAGACATTTGTAGGGCCATACTAAAACTTATTTTGTCCAAAAGTTATGGGCTATGCTACACAGTGCGCGGGCACGGGATTGTCTTTCGCAGTGCCCCACCCAAAAATAGTAAATAATTATGTTTCTAGACTGTGCCCGCTGAAAAAGGAAAGTCATGCTCCTCACTCAGCCAAGCGCCGTCCCTTCACTAGTGATCTGGACTTCGTCGCCACGTGAGAATGTCCAGGCTTCAAAAAAAAAAAAACGCACATGTGAATGACCGTCTCTTCCATCTTCCATGTAAGAAGTAATCCAGTTTTTTATGAAAGATACAAAAATCATCCAAAAAATGACTCGATGAGATTTAGACTTCACAAACACAACGCAAGCGCAAAACCACTAAAAAAAGTTCCGGGTGAATTAGAAGAACAAAATCTGAAGAAAAACCGTGTTTCCCATGTATCGAGAGAAAGTAAGAACAGTAAAAAATTACATCCTATAAATTGAGAAAAGTACTAAAAGTTACATCCGAATGTAAATTTGAGAGTTACAATCTGTGATAAAACCATGCTATGAAAGTTACATATGTAACCTATCAAATTACATTCGAAGTCAGAAAGGTGCATCTCTAACTTAAAAATATATTCATGATTTTAAAATTACATCAGCAACATAATAAAAATACATCTAAGGTCAAAAAATTGCATCTCTAACAGACTGAAAAATATATCCATGATTTTAAAATTACATTTGCAATCTAATAAAAATACATCTAAGGTCCAAAAATTGTTCAAATCCATATAGCAAAAGACTTCAAATCCAGTGCTTGGATATAATAAAATCCTGCAAAAATGTACATCTTCACGTACTAATTATCTAATTACCTTCAAAAGGTACATGGACACGAACTAGTTATGTACAAAAAGTACATCTACACATCTGCGCTTAGTAAATAATATGTACACTTGCAAATTATGGATGTAAAAATGCACATCTGCACTTACGGATTATATACAGAAAGTACATCTCTATGACAAATATTTACATCTACACAACATGCAATTAGATATAGAGATGTACAAACTGGGAACAGAGAGACTATAATAATGTGAGCTTTATCCATGATGTAAAAAATGTACAATAACTACATCCTGACAAAGATAAGTACATCCTTTGGCGGTAAAGGAATATTCGATAATTCTGATGTGTAATTTGACCATGTGAACTAGGAAAAATACATCCGATACAAGTATAAAACAACATCCATATGAACAACCTCTTGCACATTTTAACAATGATAATACATCCCGCTGAGGCAATACAAACAGATAAAACATACTGAACCTATCGAAAAATTACAGTCAGACAGCTTCGACCACGCGACCAGCGTCTACGAGCTAAGGTTAGGGACTGCCGGCCAGCAGTACGCCACCTTCCCTTCCCTCACGCTGCCAGGCCGCCATATTGGGATCATTCTTCTCTGCCTCTCCCAGCAGCCGGCGGCGCGCCTTCAAGACGTGCTCAGTGTCGCCGCTGGCATGCAGGCCATGGAAGACCTGCTACACGCAGCTGCAGACCATCTCAAGGCTGTCCGCGTCATTGTTTTCTTCCCTGATCCATTGATTGGATACGTGCGTGGTCTCATTCTGGCAACCTGAAAATTACAGGCTATAGCTAGCTAGTGGAAATTGTCGTGAGGGATCATACACATGGGTTGTCCACGGTTTAAATCTGTGGTTTAAAACAAAAAAAAAAGGCAATGGATTTGATGGGTTTGGTTCGAAAATGTGAACAGCTTGAACCGGTTTAGATTGTAGCAATCAAATTTTGATTTGGTTTGGTTAGTGGAAGTATACTTGTACAGTCTGGGCTGGATTTATTCTGGATTCCAAACTATTCCCAGCCGTAAGCACATCTATGTAACAAATTGATACTGTCTAATCTAGAGATGAGAGCGAATTGTATAAGGATGTACAAAACCACCAGCGCGTACTGTAAGATGCCCACCTATCAGATGCAAAAACGAAGCAACAGAGAAGGATGTACAACCCTGTAGAGTCCCAAACATCACCACCGTGTTCTGAACTTCTGATGATGAATCAGAACCACAACAAGAAAACCTTCGTCGCCGCGGTGGTAAAACGCCGGAAAACAACTACGGCAGAAAAGGGTATGGTTGCTGCAGCACTCACCAAAAATAGACTCAAGTTTGGCAGGGCTCAGATGCAGCACCCCGCCGCCGATCCTCCTCCGCCGTCCACTCTCAACACGGGTGCTTAGATCCGCGAGTCTGCGCCGCCGATGCTCCTCTCGTCGAGCCCTCTCACCACTGCTCGCTGCCGCCGCCATCGACGCTCCGATCCGCGCGTCGGCGCCGTCGGCGCTCCTCCGCCACTTCTCCAATAAACTAGGACAACCATCCCCGTGGCTAGATGCACTACCCTGCTGGATCTCTCGCCGCCGACGAGACAAATTTTGCGCTGGGGATGGAGGAGGAGAGCGATGCAGGGGAGAGAGAAGAGGGGAATGGGGATGAGCTGCTCGATTCCTGGTCAAAGACGGAGCGATGGCTAGCTTGTCTTCTTTTGCACGCTAGCACCGCTTCATTCAAGCCGCACGATCGCGATCCGACGCTGGCCAGTTGTGAGCACTTTGTAAGACTAGATAGTGCCCAGGCAGTTATTAGATTTCTCGAAAAGTTATTTGTATTTTCTTTGAGACGTTCACAAATGGATTCTACCATAAATCTACGACTAACCAATGTTACTCTATTGCATGTGACGCATCATTTTCTAAGGTATCACTAAATATCAACAAAACCACATATGTTTTAGAGTTTACAGAGCTCACAAATAACTTGGGACAAAGGTTTCTAGAGCATAAGACTATCAAACTTAAAATGTGAAACCGATAGATAAATCTAGACTATGTAATATGTCAGCTAATAATTTAGCCCCAAATTTATATTGTAAATCTAGACTATGAAAGTGATAGATAACTTGAGATTTCACTTGGTGGACGAAGGTTGATAGTTATCCATCAACATATGCTTCGTATCAAAATCTTGTACTTCTTAATAATAATGATATTCAAAGTTGAAATATATGCATTGTAGTGTTATTCACTAGATTTTTTACATTGATCTATCTCTAGAAATGAACCAATGCAACCCACCTAAATTGTAAATATCCAATTGCGTAGTACGTACTAGCGGCTCTGTCTCTATTTTTCAAAACCAATCCGATCGTCCTATAAAGCATAGATCAACCCAATTCATAAACATTTGGTTATTCAGATATTAGTTGAAATATGCCACTAAAATTGCATACGTGCAAAATTATTACATTGCTTTGACATGCTAGCATCGTGTACCATCCGTTCATGTGCAATTGTATATATGTGTATAAGTGTACCCTCTAGATATGGGTAAAGAGCCCTTGGTTGGAAAAGTTCCTATCTAATTTTTTTAAAATAATCTGACAAATAAGTTTGTACTGATGTCATATGGTATGTGCACACACTACTAAGCTTCATGGAAAATGAAGACATTCTCTGGCTTGGATTAATAGAAAATTTCAGTGATCTCAAAATTTCGTTTTTTGATACATATTTTGTTTTCTGATTTCTGTCGGAGCGCACTATATGTGTCCTCGGCACCGCCACCGCCCTTTCGCCACCGCAACCGGTCTCTCGGTCACGCGGTCACTGCGTCGCCCCTCTCGCCACCCTCGTCGCCCTCTCTGTTTATATGTAGAGAAGAGATGTGATAATGCATATACACAATTAATTTGTTTTTACTACATGTTTTCAGGACTGACATATGGCGGACGATAGAGCTGACCCGATTATGGACAACTATGATCCGGACGCTGAAGAACATATCTTCGGCATCATAAAAGGCGATGTTCTATATGTGCCGACCGGACAAGAAGAAGATGATATCGATTCTTATCTGAACCTTGACGGTGAAGATGAAGGGCGCCGTCGGCAAGATGATGCCGAAGAAACATCGATAAACGACGATCTTCAATTGGAAGTAGCAACCACCTCCGGCGCCGAGGTATATATATATACATTGAGCCTCTGGTGATACAAACTAACTGATTTGAATAAATATGTGTGTACTAACGCGCGCGACTCTCTTTCTTATTTTAGCCCTCGGCCGGATCGTCGAAACAATCGAGTACGTCGTCGTCAAAGCGTGGCGCAACCAAGACGATGAAACCAGGAGAAACATGCACCATCGAGGTTGTCGAGGAAGCAACCGGCAGGCCGCTGGAGCCCAGCAAGAACGCCACCAAGTTTAACAGCCAATGCGGAGCCGTTGTTAGAGATAACGTCTCGATCACCGTCCAGGAGTGGAATGAGCCAAAGAAGGCACGTCTTGGTTTCACTTTTGTCGATAAGAGAACAAAAAAGATTGCTTCAACAAGCTTATGGAACATTTCGTTCTACCTCCGGAATACCGCAAATACGATGAGGAGGGTAACAAGATTGCGGAAAACAAGGAGAGGTGCAAGCTAGTCAAACAGTTCGCTCTTTCTAAGATGTCCAACGCATTCCGGAAATACAAGCAAAATCTAGCCCATGACTTTGTCAAGCCGGGCAAGACTCCGGATTTCAAAGGACAATATGAGAAACTGCAACATGATTGGCCAGAATTTGTGAAGCAAAAGAAATCGGAGCAGTTCCTTGAAATATCAAAAAAAAATAAGGATAATGCGGCCAAGAAGGAGTACAATCATATTATGGGGCCAGGAGGGTATCGCTTTTGGCAGCCTAGGTGGGAGAAGATGGAGAACGAGCCGAGGGCGCGAGGAATCCGTCCAGGTACGGAGGGATGGGACCCAAGGGCCAAAAGCTGGTGGTACGGGCATGGGGGATCGCCGAACCCGGAGACGGGGGAGTGTGTTTACCGGGGCAAAATAATTAAACCCACCCAAAAGCTTATTGAGGCAATGAGGGATGCTCAAGAGGGGAGGATCAAGTTCAACGGAGAGAACGACGCCACGACAAAAGCCCTCGGGAATCCCGAACACGGAGGACGTGTACGAGGCATGGGGCACATTCCGTGGAAAGTAGGGTTCCCCCGAACGATGACCCGTACGGTTACGAAGCCGTAAGAGAAAGATGGATCGGGAAGCGAGATGTTGTGGCGCGGTTGGCATCGGAAATGGATGTCATGAAGAAAACCGTGAGTGTACTAGTAGCCGAAAGAGATGCAGCTCGGGCGCAGCATGAAGATCATCCATTGGATCTCGGAAGCCAGCGAGCGGAGAAGCAGCGTGGCTTCCACGGAGGCCCCATCGGCTGGTGCACCGACGATCGAAATTACCGCACCGGAGCCTCCTCGCTACCCCGTGGACGATGTAAAGGACATGAAAGAATGTCATCTGTATTATCCAATTGGGAACATGTCCATGAAGGTAGCCATCGGCAGTGCTTTACCACTCGGAGCACTCCACCACAACAACCCCATTCAAGATGGCTATGCTCGTGTCACGGTGGAGGACATAGTCCAAGGGTTTGAGGACCTGGACATTGAAATTGCTACACCTGAAGGGGCGACAAGACTTGGAGATGTCAAGCGCCAGTTCATTCTATGGCAGACGAAGTTTATCAAGTTTCCAGGCGAGGCGCCAACAAGTCCACCCCCTACGGTGGTGGTGGTGGCGGCGGTGGCGGTGGTGGTGGTGGTGCTTCACCTACACCTCCTTCACGAGGGCCGACGCCGCCCCCAATTCACCTCCGGCGGGTAAGCAGCCGCCGCCCCTAGTCCGCCCCGGGCGGGTAAGCGTACGCCGCCCCCAATCCACCTCCGGCGAAGAAGCGAGGCAGCAGTCCTGGATTATTAACCCGGACCCTTACGTACCTAAGAAAACAAAGGTACCGGAGCCATCACTGAAGCCTCTCCCCACGAGGCCTTGGGAATGTAGTGCCGAGGAAGTCGAGGCGGGCGCGGCTGCTGATTTAGAGAAATGGAAGGCGGGCTGCAAGAAGAAAAGTGAGCCCGAGCCCAAGCCAGTATTTTCTGATGAGCAAAAGAAGTGGGCTAAGTCATTTTTGAACACACCGTCCCAAGCCGCAAAGAATCTGCCTGACGACTATGCACGTGAACTTCGTAGGCAAGCACTCGCGTTCAAGAGGAACCAAGAGTTGGCGGAGAAGCAGGAGAAGAAAGCCTTGGAGGAGGCCGAGAAAAATTAGAAAGGGGGAAAGAAGTTGCCCAGCTCGGGGAACAAAGTAAACAATCGATCGCCCCGCTCATAGTGCAAGCCGCCGGTCCGGATGCCCCCGATATCATAGCAGCTGCGGCAGCACATGGATTGACTGTAACGAGTGCCAGAGAACAAGCGGCCACCTTAGGTATCACTCTTCGTGCACTGTTAGGCCTTGATGAGGCGCCAATGAAGGACGTAGTATTTACATATGTGAAGAATGGCCCTCTCGTCGAGCCTCGCGCGAGAAGAGGATCTACCTCGACAAATGAAAGGTCTCGCTAAATTGGTACAAGGGTTACATAAAACTTAAAAACGCCAAAGACTATATTTATGCGGAAGTTAGATATGAGCATCACTTCGAACATTACTATATAACAATTCATCGGAGTGAATTGTTCCAACTGTTCAATCTGCGCGACCTCGACAAATCTATCATCAGTTGCTACGTTACGTAAGTGATTTATTAATTTCTACCCCATCTCGTTCATTGCCCGCACTATATATATATATATATATATATATATATATATATATATATATATATATATATCGCACTATTCTCGCAACCGATTGCGAGAATAATATCTCGAGCACCGATTCGTACTTCTCTGGACACGAGCTTGTACTCGCCTTGGAACTTTTTTGCAGCGTGCGTTCGTACTTTTATGTGTTCTTCATGGAATCGATGTTTCGTCCCGAAATCGATCTCGTTTGTTGTTTTCTAGTGTCGTAATTATATTTTCCAGCTAGTATACACCAATCCGCACGCACGCATTACAACTTTTACAAGATTTAACAAGTTTTTGAATTTGAATTGATCCGCCGGCATGTCCGTTGCGTACTTATTCCGCGAATCCAAATTGGCGTCTGGATCGTCGTTTTTAACATGGAATTCGAGTTCCATTCGCACCGATATGCATATATTAGTGAATCAAATGTTTAATCTGGTTGTAATTTTGCTAGAATCGCCGATTCGGTAGTTGCCCGTGGAGAGCAGCTTCCGCCGTTGTCGGTTCATCGATTTCTAGTCGTTTTCGCTTTTTGTTTGTGTTTCGTTAAATTGATTTGTTTCTAGCCGTCAAATTCATACTATAATGCTCATTGAATTACTAAAAGTCGATCTGGAATTCGCGATCGAATCCGTTAGGCAGGTTTGCGTTCCGTTTGCCGTCGGAACATGCGGGTGGGTATGAGTTCATCATTTTTTTCGTGAATTATTGTTTTGATAAAGTTATAGTAGTTGTTATATCGTTATTAATTCCAGATATACTCATATATAGTTTGTTTGTTTCGATTTTTTTCCGACTTGTTCGTCAAATCGACCGATCATCTATGTTGCAAACTGAACTTTTCAGTGTAGCGAGGTTGTACTTCTGCTCTATGTAGTTTGTTATTTCTTTGTTTTCCGTTGCGATTTACATGTTTTTCTATATAAGGTGTATCTTATCCATTGCTTTTTTGTGTGTTTTTATTTGTTAGGTGTGCGGATGGATAACTTTTGCTGGTTGTTTGTATAGTGATCTTCTTCGTATCCGCGCCCGTACTTCTCGGGCGGTCTAGCTATACTTCTATCAGATAATGTTTATCTTCTATGCACGTTTTTCTCTATTTCTGTTCACGCCTATATAAGTGTTCCTTTCTCATTGAGCGCAGCCATAAACTTGATCAGATCTTTCTTCTTTTTCTATCGTCTCCCAATGGCCAAAACCCCCTTCTCCCACGAATACAAACTCCCTTGCCATGGCACAACCGAGATGAATGTGTTGTACACCAACACGGCATCCAGAGTAGAGGCATGGCTTACTTCAATTGAATCTACCCTTGATGCTTCTGAAAGGAAGTTTGTGGGGATAGATGTTGAGTATGACAGGCTTAGAGGATCCAGCATTAATCCGAAGAAGGCCGCTGTCATCCAACTTTGTGTGGGCACCGAAGTTTTGGTGTACCACGTTTGCCATGCTCGATGAAAGGAGTGAGAAGTTGTATAATTTCCTATATGGGTACCGGTACACATTCGCTGGATTCTGCACTCGCCGAAGATCGTAATGTTCTTGGTCGTTCTCAATTTTATATCCATAATATCAAGGACATCCGGATGATTTGGAGAGACCCGGACAACAAGAAGAGGACTCAAGGTCCGAAAGATGTTGTCGCAGCCATTATAGATCCATTTTACATGAAGATGAAAGATGGATTTGGTACGACGGAGCATAGCATGTGGGCTAATGCGCCTCCTCTCCCACCTGAACATATTTTATATGCTGCGAGGGATGCATATGTGACCTACAAGGTGTATAAGCGTTTGGATGTTTTCGAGAGAGGATTTTTTTCTCTTTACAAACGTTCCGAGAAGAAACGTGGCAGGGATTGGTGAATACCTTAAAGTAGTTTGATTAGTTTTCCTTACGAATTTATCCGAAATATATAATGTAATCCGGTATTCGAGTTTATCCTTAATAAATTTCATTTTTTTTATTTGTGAACAAACATGTACTTTTTTATTTTTCGTTACGAGTATATCATGTTTGTTGTCATTTTTCACGCAACTAAATGTTTATTATTCTTATGGAACTCAAGAATTTACAGCTTGTACTTCTTTTCTTTATACTGCGGTACTTCCCGTCCATCAATAACTGTACTTCCGGGTTGTTCATCTTGATTGTTGTTGAAGATCAAGATTCATATGTTTGTACTTCGTAGTTCGTATCTCTTACTTATGTACTTGTTGTGCCTCTATTCTAGTACTTCCTTGTGAGAGGGTGGGGGGGTTGGGGGGGTTCCCCCATACATAAAATCTGATATATATCTTTGTTACTGCAGATCAAGATTTTATAGTGTGTACTTTTGTAGCTCTTACTTATGTACTTCTTTTGTTCCTCTACTCTTGTACTTCCTGGTGGGGGAGGGGGGGGGGGGTTGGGTGGGGTTCCCCCCCCCATACATAAGTAGTACTGAATAAAATCAATTATATATTTTGTTACTACGAGATCAAGATATATAAGTTGTACTTCGTAGCCCTTACTTCGTACTACTTATGCCTATACTCTCGTACTTCCCTTTTGTAATTTTGTTATTGGAATTCAAGATTCATAGTTTGTACTTTTCTTTTTGTTGTGAGCTTGTACTTCTATTAGTTTTTATTCGGTACTTGCTCGCTTCTTCACTTTATCCTACATGGGATATTCTATTTGATGTATTTCTTTTTATAATTTAATATTATGAGTTTTTGTACTTTTTTTTTCAAGCCCGTACTTCTATTTGTCTGCGAGTCATCTATGATATATTTTTTATTAATTGTATTCTTGTAAATTAAAGTTGTACTTACTTGTACTTGTATCCTGTACTTCCTTATCGTTTATGCTTTGTATTTCCTCTACGCTGCCCTTTGTTTTTTTGTTTTTGAGGCTGTACTTATTTGTTTGACATGCCAGGTAACGGCCCAGTCGGGCTTTTCTGGGCCCGATTTGTTATGAATTGGTATTTTTCGGCCCATTTAATTGTGGCCCGGTGGCGTCCGTATGCGTCTCTTGCATCATAACTGCAAGTTGTGCAGCCGTTCCGCACTGTCCGCACGGCGTAACTCCACCTTCCCCACTCTCTCTTCGCTTTCCTCGTCTCTCGTCGCAGAGAGGAACTGCTGCGCGGTTGCGGCGACGGAGCCGCCGCTTTCTTCCGGTACGAGCAACTTCTCCGCGCCCCTCCCTATCTCGCGCGGTACTTCTATTCCGTCTATCCTTCTCCGGCCCCTCAAATTTTCTCCCGCGAATGCTCTCGTGAGGTTGGGTTCCGGATTAGGGGTTACTATTCATAGCTTAGGGTTTCCTGCTTTTGTAGATCTTGTTTGTTCTTTCCTTTTGTATCGCGCAGCGTGTCTTCTTGTTTGTCTGCTGCATTCTCCTCGGACTAATTCGTTTTGATTTTTGCTTTTTGATGTGTGGTTGGTTGCAGGGTTCGTGTTCATGTGCTTCTGATCTCCGCGTTGACTGGGAGAGGTCGATTTTATTTTTTTAGTCATGGATCCCTGCCCCGAAATCCCCACCGCCTCGAGAAACCCAAGGTAATTTTATGTTTCGTTTTGTTTTTGTGGTACTTAATTGCGGCGAAATTGTGCTTCCCTTTAGATCTCGAATTAGTTTATACAATGTTAATTCTTGCGTTGCTTGTGCAGTCATTCTCCATATAAATATACTTATCTGGTATTCATATATGTACTTACTTGTTGGTACAAGTTGTACTTCCCTTGTTTAGTTTCATATACTGCAGTTATTTTTTTACTCATGGATGTGTGTTATCTGACAACGTAAATTATTCTAATTGGTTTTGGTTTTGTTTTCTACCTGTATATTCGGTCATGTGTCGTTGTTACATGTACTTATTTATATGTACGAGTTGTACTTCCCTTGTTTAGTTGCATATACTGCAGTTTATTTTTACTTTTTTTTTGTACCAGTTGTACTTCCCTTGTTATTTTGACAATGGAAATTCTCCTAATTATTTCTGTTTTTGTTTCTACATGTACATGTACTTATCTGATGTTAGTACATGTACTTCTTTTCCAGATTCATGTGTATGTTCTTATTTGTAGTTCTTTATTTTTAGTACTGCTCTCTCCTAGTTTTGTTTTTGCATTTTTCTTGTTTTGATTGTTTCTATTCTACTTATCATCTTATATTGTTCATTTTACTATGTCTGAACCCATTTCTTTTTTTAGGTGAAGTTACAGTTATTAAGAAAGCGAAATTGTTTGCCGCCGATGGCAAACTAAGTCTCGTTGCCGGTATTCCTATCGTTTTCCCTGATGTTACTGTGAGGATTAGAACTGAGGATGAGGTTAAGAAAAGCTCTTCTACATCTGGTAATCATTTTTAATATGATCCCTGTTTTTGTGCTCATTGTCTTTTTTGTGATTTTTTTATTGTCATGCTTGTTCTCTTTTGATATGTGAATCATAAGACAACGAAAATATATGCTCTTAAGAAGACTGTGTATTTTATTTGTAGCAGTTGTACTTCCCTTGTTTTTAGTTACAAATAATGCAGTTAATTGCATTGCACTTATCTGATATGTATTGTTGGACTTCCTTACCTTTTATTTTACCATTTTAGGAAATTAAATATATTTTTTTCATTGCTTGTTGTAATTAATTTGTTTCTTTTTCTTTAACGCGGATGCAGATTTGCAAACTGAAACTACCGACAAGGATATCAGCGATGTACTTGCTTCGTAGAAGAGACTTATGGAGATGGAGATCGAATGTCCGCTCATGATGGTTCTCGAGCAAGGTGAAGGTGATATAGGTTCTTTGGAGTTGTCGTTAACTCCTACTCGGGATGTTGACGGCACCGAGCCGATTACTCGAGATAGAAGATGTTCCGGCCTCGACTTGCTGCTGAGGAAGAAAGGGTTGCACAGAAAATTGTGCGTGCTAGGGAACGAAAGAGCAAGGCGATTCATGATGCAGGAGCATCTAATGTTGGTCCCATAGCTTACCATCGTAGGGAACGGAGGAGCAAAGCGGCTAATGACGCAGAAGCATATTCTGTTGTTCCCGAAGCAAGTCGTACGGAACGGAGGAGCAAGGTGGCTCATGATGATAGCGAGGCTCCTCCTGATGATAGCGATGCGACTATTGATGATAGTGTGGCGGCTCATGTTGATCCCGAGTCTGCTCCTGCGTCTGATGCAGATGCTGATGTGGCGGCTCATGTTGATCCCGAGTATGCTTCTGCGTCTGATGCAGATGCTGATGCGGCGTCCCATGATGATAATGCGGATGCTGCTCCTGCGTCTGATGCAGATGCTGATGTGGCGGCTCATGTTGATCCCGAGTCTGCTTCTGCGTCTGATATTAATTTGTCCCTTGTTGTTCCTAGCAGTCCTGTTACCACGCACGGGAAAAGGGGTGTTGTCCGAAAGAAGAGGATGGCCGATCTTTGGTATAGTCTGGTACCCCCGCGAAGTCCTCGTGTCTCTGCTGTGTCTAGTGTTGATGGTAGCACACGGCAAAGCCCACGTATTCTAAATATGCGAAAGCTAGCCCTCTTGGTGTTATTGCTAAGGGGAAGCAAGCTAAATCTAAGGTGGAAGCAGGCTCATCTCACTTCATTTTAGTTTTTATCAACTTACCTGATATCTCTGTATCTTTTCTAATTACTTGATAATTTTGTATCTGTAGGTTTCTGCTTTTAAGAAGGAAAAGCCTGCTGATGCTACTGGTGGTAAGAGTGTTGTTGATAAGCCGAAGGTGAATCCTAAGACGGTGAAAAAATCTGCTCCTAAGAGAAAGAAAACTGTTTGTTTTAAAGAAGATGAAGATTTTGTGCCTGAGGATCATCAGGTTTCTGATGATGACATTCCTAAGGTTACCTCCTGTTTTTTTCATATATTATTATATGCCTCCTCTAGTTGTTTATATGTATGGTCTTTCTTTTTCTTGGTGCTAGTACTCCCTCATTTGAATAACTTGTACTTCATGTGTTCCTTCTCTTGTACTTCCCTTTCTTTTCATATTTATTATATGCCTCCTCTAGTTGTTTATATGTATGGTCTTTTTTTTTGTGCTAGTACTTCCTCATTTGAATAACTTGTACTTCATGTGTTCCTTCTCTTGTACTTCCCTTTCTTTTCATATTTATTATATGCCTCCTCTAGTTGTTTATATGTATGGTCTTTTTTTTTTTGTGCTAGTACTTCCTCATTTGAATAACTTGTACTTCATGTGTTCCTTCTCTTGTACTTCCCTTTCTTTTTCATATTTATTATATGCCTCCTCTAGTTGTTTATATGTATGGTCTCTCTTTTTCTTGGTGCTAGTACTTCCTCATTTGAATAACTTGTACTTCAAGTGTTCCTTCTCTTGTACTTCTTTTTTTATTAGTGTACTGTTTTGTAATTATCTGTTTGTGATTCTATCTCATGCATGTAATGTTCTTTTAAATTTTGTATAAGGTTGTTAAGAGGAGGAGAGGGCAGGCAGAACCTTCTGCTGTGGTTCATGATGAAAATGAGCGGTTTAATACTGTTGCCAGGTGCTCTTTGAAGGAATTAACTCTCTGCTTTGGTTTGCTTGAGGAAAGACACAAGCTGTTGGTTCGTGAAGCTGGATTGGGTCATATTGGGGATTTCAAGATAAGAACAAACATCAATCGACGTCTTATGTCCTTTCGATGTACCATATCGATCTCGTCACGATGAATTTGGATCTTGGAGATGGTACCAAGATTATTCAGATCAATGCTGATGCAATTCACAAGTTGTTTGCGCTTCCTTTTGGCGAGAATTCACCTCCTAGGCCTTCAGATAGTATACATGATGAAGCTTTGATGAGGTTAAAGGCTGAGTTAGGTTATGCCAGGAATAAGCAAATTGAGACGAAGAATCTTAGGAGGTTACTTGCAAATCTTGTGAAAGACCCGACCAATGATGCTTTGGCTTTGAAGGTTTTCGGTCTTGTTCTTTATAACAAATTTATCACGCCCTGGCTATACTACTCGTGTTTCAAGGGAAGCCGCAATGGTTGAAGATTTTGATATCCTCAAGCTTAAGGATTTTAACTTGTGCCTGACTTGTAGTTGATGAGCTTAGGAAAGTCTGTTTTGAACTGGCGAGGCATCAAAATCAGATTGGGCTGCTATTCCTGGCTGTGCCATTGCTCCTCTTCTCATGTATCTTGATCGCATTGACCACGGGAAGCTAAATCCTAGGGATAAACGCACACCTCGTGCACTTTTCATGAATCCAACGAATCTTTTGAAGCTTTCTGATCTTGGTCGTATTAAGGAAGGTGACTGGAAGCCTTCTTCGTGGATTTATGGCAAGTTACCGGTGAGTCCACTTTCTTCTTTTATTCTTGTTTTTTTTATTTTTGTTTCATTCAACTTTTGATTTTAACATTGTTTTATCTTCATGTGCGTTTGCAGTGGAAATCACGTGGTGATATTGTGTTCTTTGATGATGTACCTAGAATGACTGGTGGGCGTTTGACTCCTTCGAAGAGGAGTAGCTCTTCTCTTGCAGCTTTTCGGTCTTCTAGACCTTTTTTGGCAGGTAGTAGCTGTGGATCTGCTCTGGATGCGCAATGTGCTCCAGCGGAGTCTTTGACTCGTTAATGTTTGTGGGGATATTGAAGCTCTCCTTTCAAAAGCATATGATTTGTCTCTTCAAATACCTACATCCGCATGCTGATGAGCTACACTTCGCTGGCTTCTTGCCTCCCGAACTTTGTTTTAATGAAGTTGCGGCAAAGGATACCCTTGATTTGGAGGTCGCAAACATTGTGCACTTTCGGACTAGCATTGTTCACATGCGACAGGGTTTGTGCTCGTTCAAGGCATCCCGGGATGCTCGTTGCAAACCATATGAGGAAAAAGCCGAGGCATATTTGAAGGCCATGAATGATGCGATGCGATATCTGCTGCTGCTTCTTCCGCTGTCTGCTGCTGACTGGTTTTCCCCGTGCTCGACTTGTCTTGCTTGTGCGTCCCCGTACTCC
The DNA here is from genome assembly GCF_022539505.1 of Lolium rigidum. Taxonomy (NCBI): domain Eukaryota; kingdom Viridiplantae; phylum Streptophyta; class Magnoliopsida; order Poales; family Poaceae; genus Lolium; species Lolium rigidum. Next base: position 326,400,826 of record NC_061508.1, on the reverse strand, counting down.
TATCGTCGCCGATGCTTCCGGTTCATCTCTTGGAGATGTGAGATTTTACTGTATTTTTATTTTGATCTTCTTTTTAGATGCAAAGCTGAACTTCTTTTCTTTTATCTTTGTCTTATGCTTTCTTTTTTCAAATTTTTTTGTAATGACTTTATTTCTATTTTATTTTTATGCGAGGCTACTACCAATGAAGATTTGCTCGCTGCTGATACTCCTCCATGTGATGATTTGGAGGTCTGCGAATACTTTTACGGATGTACGTCGGGATGACAAGGAGAATTTTGTGGATGCCATGGATGATCTACGGTGCGGCAAGGACGGTGCTTGAAACTCTTGATGAGCAGGAAGCTCCTGATGGTGTTAAGTGTCCTCATACTGGTGAAGGACTGAATACTGGTTCTGTCCATGCTCCTGCTACAGCTGATGTTACCATTGCTCCTGTTATTCCTGAAGTTACCAAGAGTGATGTTGTCACTGCTACTCTTAATGCTGAAGCAGATACTTATAAAGTTGACGCGCCCCCTTATGTTTGTTGCTCCGACCGAGAGCCTTCACCTTTGGTTTCGCAACTTGTGCCGGCAAGCACTTTATTCTGTCTTCGCGCCTTCTAGGCAGGAGGACAATGCTCTTGAACAAAGCGAGGAGCCGAGCTCCGACATCTCAAGATTTAGGCAAGACCTCGTAAAGTTCATGCTTTGGTAGTTTGATTTGCTTTTGTTTGTTGCTTTTTGTGTGGTGTGCTTTGCAAGTGTTGGGGATGTTGGGAATGTAAACTACCTTGAACAAAATATCGTTAGATTATGTATGTTCTTGTTATCGGACTCGGGTTGTAAAATAAAAAATTCAGTTTCTTTGTCTATTAAGTTTGTGTTCTGGAAACATAGAAAAGAAGTGTGCAGATTTGCTTGTACTTCCTGTTTCACTTTTCTGTTTTTTACCTTGACGTTACATGTACTTTTCTGTTTACCTTGCTTGTACTTCCTTACATGTACATCCTTTTGCACGAAAAGGATTGCAGCTTTGCAGATATATAGTCATGAATTTTCTGCTCCTGTACTTCCCTGGCAATTGTGTTTGTACTTCCCACAACTTAGGTAGTTGAGTACACTTAGTTCTACTTTTTTCAGCTTGTACTTCTTTGCACATGGACCTGCACTTCTTTTCTGTGTAGTCCTGTACTTCTCTAGTCTGTGCACTTCAAACTGTATTTTTTTTATAATCTTTGAATCATATCATTTTATGTTTATTCTTTTTAAGGTCGTGATGTTTTAATTTCTTTTATTTCTGCAGCCTCTCGGTACCGCAATTATTACGCAAAACTTCGAGAAAGTATTGACAAGTTTTTCTATTACGTTACAAAAGTAAAAAGCGATGATGAAGTAGCGTAAGTTGATATTTTTTTTATGCAACAATCCTTATGGCAACTCTTTCTCATATTGACATGTTTAATTAAATATTATTTTATTATTATTTTTCAGGGATAAGGTGATGTTTCGTAATAAATTTTGCGAAGCTACTGTTAAGGATGTTTCAGAATCATTTAACCTGCGTGGGATGCTATCAAGTACTGTAGCTGAAATTGGCATTCACCTGATGAGGGAGAAATACAAGGGCACCAGCAAGCTTATTGTTCCTTTCTGGGTTTGTGTAAGTTGCAGACATTTATGATTTAGTTTTGTTACTTACCTATCTTTTTTTCCCCTGGTATTTGAAGTCTGTTACTTACATTTCAGCGTAAGATATGGAACGGATCCTTTGACAAAAATGTGAGGTCTTGGTTTACTGAATCTGGACTTGAGCGTATGGACAGGCATGATATTGTGAGTAAACTTTTTAAATTTGTTTTGTATAATATAAATTTTACTGCCTGATGCCTTTCTTATATATTAATTGTCCATTTTTACGGGTTGTTTTTCCAACTTTTGATCCTCCAAAATCTAGAGATGCGGTTGGACATTACGTCGTGGTTACGCTGAATCTCGAGGGATAGATCTTTCCGAGTATATTGATTCTTTGTATACATGCAAAGATCCTACTGGATGGTTCATGTTCAACAAGATGACGAAGAATATAAAGCAGCTTTGGGCGAGATGCTTCCCGGACATGCAAGACCCTCTCAGTCCACTTACTATTGATGACTTGAAGACAGAAGTACTTGTGTACACCGCAGCGGGACAATGCGTGAGACATGTGTTATTTTTTTAATTTATAATTTTTGCACATCATTTATATGTCCTTTCTTGTCATGATGTATCTTGTTTTTTCTGCGATCAGTGATCTGTGGTTTCTTTATGTTACATACCGTTGGGTCTTGGAATGGTAGGTCGCTACGGAATTTACATGCAAGGACATTCCTAACATAAAGAAAACCATGCTCTTTAGCTGGTCGACGTGTGGAATTTTTGAAGTGGATCCGGTGGGTTTGTTTGGGTATCATCCAGGTTAGTACTTTTTTTTTGCATATCATGTTCTTCACCTGTTCGTTTCTTTTTTCATGTAGGCTTCTCGCATTTACTTCCTCTTTTACCTTACGTACTTCTAATATATATCCGTTGTACTTCTTGTTTAATCTTCTTGTACTTCTCTGTTTTTACGGTTTTTCCTGTACTTCCTATTTTTTCTTGTTTTTTTTGGATTCAAAGTTAATTTTTAATAAGTTTCGAGATACATTTTTTTAAAAAGTTTACAAGCTGACTTCTTGTTTGCAGCTCAATCTCTTGATCTTGATGAAGAGAATTTACGTCTTTTCGATAGCCAGACTCAGATCTTTGTCCCTGAAGCTGATGTCGTTAACATCAGTAGTCAAGATGATGATTCTGTGAAGAGAACTGACAACAAATCCTTTGATTCTCTGAAGAATAAGCTGGCTGATGTTCTTGGGAAGGCTACTGTTATTGAAAAGACAGTTGTGGATGCTGAAGTTATATCCTCTGATGATGACTTTGTTACCCCAAAGACTAGGTCTGGAAAGGTACTTACTCTGTTAAGAAGAGAAAGGATCCTTCGGTCGACTCGGCTAATATCACGACTACAAAGAGGGCTCCAAGAAGACCCAAGAAGTGGAGTGGATGCTGTAGAGATTTTAAAGCCTGGTGAGTTCAATCGGCTTAAAAATGCAAGGCTGCTTAAGGACTTCATGCTGAGCAAGCATGGAGTCGAAAAATATGGAAGGTATGATATCTTTTTATGATCCTTCTGACCACATGTTTTTTCTTGAACTTTTTCTTTTCTTTTTTGACCTGTTTTTCCCCTCTGTAATGATTTTTGTTTTTTGTGTCTATACAGTGTCAATTACTGTAGATTTGTCCATGGGAAGGATACGTTTGGCGATGATATTGAATCATTATTTACCGGCAAAGAATTGGCTAAGGCCTTTGGAGATCTTGGGGAGTTAGAGGGTGAAATGATGAGCTATATTATCTGCCAGTGGAAGGAGGATCCCACCCAGAATCATGTCTTTGCTTCTGGAACGCGTGTCCTATTGTCTCCCTACTTTCTTACGGTGAATAATATAGTTTCTCTTCTTTCTATTTATAAGCTAGTTGTTATTTGTTGAATAGTCATAACATTTTTAACTATAATCTTTTACGTGTAGTATTTGCTAGAAATGGACGGCATGACTGTGAGCAAGAACTTTGATGTTGTAAGGGCTGTGCAGAGTTTCCAAGACTATTTGAAACCAGCAGAGAATCTCTTGACTGCAAATCTGGTAACACATTCAATATAAAACTTTGATGCCCTAACCTTTTTTTTGACCAAGAACTGTAGGGCAAAACCCCCACAGCAATTTATTAAAGCTTTTAACTGTACACAGAAAACTATTTACAAACAAACAGAAAAAGAAAGATTACAACAGAGAGTCAATCCATGACTTGAAAGAAGCGAGAATGTTTATCCTTGACTCTATGCACATGCAAAGAGGCTTCATGCACAAAGCTGTGCCTTCCAAGATCCAAAAGAAGGTCTAATATGCTCAAAAATCTTGCTGTTCCTTTGTTTCCAAATATGCCAGCATGCCAAAATAACCACTTCTGCAAAGAAAGGTTTAGCAAACTCTTTCCTGGCTTGTAAGAACTTTGATGCCCTAACCTGCCTGCACTTCTGCTGAGTTTTATTTTTTGATGTACTTTTTAATAACAGATCATCATGCCCCTACTTGTAAGACGATGCACGGTTCACAACTGAAGCATCATGTCTTGTATGTCATGAACAAGTATCGTGCAACCTTTGATGTTCTCGATTCGTTTGATTGGAGTAGCCACAAAGAACTTTCTCGGAGTTCGTTCCATGCTGCGAATGTCAAGGAGATTGTATGTTCTAATAATTTTACGCTTGATTTTCTGACATTTTTTTAGGTTAAATATCCCTTTGCTTAATGTCATTCCTTTTTTATTTCAATGTTAAAACAGGCTCGAAGGTTGACCTTAGTCATGGAAGGAGTTTATGGCAAACAACATTATGCCAAAAGTGGTCATCCCAATTGGAACAATGTTTCAAAGAAGCCGAACTATGTGCACGTCCCCAAGCGGGGTTTCAACCGAGTGTGGCTACTACTTGTTTGAAGTTTGCATCTTCTTTTGACGGTGACCAAGTCGTTCCGGACATTGCGGATGATGATGTATGTTTTTATCTTCATAGATGAAGTAATTTTTTCTTATATTTCTGTATTTTCTTTTTTCATAATTCTTGCTTTTTCTGTTTATTTTATGCAGCCTCGCGTTGATGATTGGAAGGCGAGTACTTGTACTCAACTGTGTTCCATGTCAACAACAAGGTTCCTCTACATGATCTGCGTTGGAAATCCAATGCCTTTCTCCACATTCACGTGTTGTCTACCCAAGGAGAAGAGCTTATTATGATGCTTAGCCAGATGGCATAGGAACATATTTTTCATATTCGTATATAATTTGAATTTGATATTCATATTTGTAATTTAATATAGTTTGACCTATTGGAACATCGGTATTTTTCATTTTGTACTTGGAACATTAGTGTACTTCATACTAATCAATCATGTACTTGGTACTGAGTAAGCTTGTACTGTTTGACTGATGTTATCATGTACTTCTTACAATACATATCTTTGTTCTTCCTTTTTTTCAATTAGCCTTTGTGTTTTTTGTTCTTAGTGAAGTGTTGTACTTCCTGCAGATTTTAGTTTTGAACTTCTTCTGTATTTTCCCATATAATAATTTGCGATATGTATTTTTTTATGTAGTTGAAGATTCGAAGCTAGTACTTTTTGTGTTTTTCCAGTTGTACTTCTTTTGTTTATACTCTTGTACTTCCTGGTCCTCTTCTATTTTTTCTTTAATCCTCCTCTCGTATCCCCTACAAAACGAAAGATATGATATGAACTTCTTAATGGAGTTTCAAGAATGTAAACTTGTTGTACTTACTTGTATTCATGCGGATCCATCTGTTATATATATACAATTCTTTCTTTTTTTATTCGTCTAAATTAAGCTTGTACTTACTTGTACTTTAGTTATGTACTTCCTATCTTTTTTGTGTGATATGTTTTCTTTTTGCTGGTCTTTTGTTTTGTTTTTGAGGATGTACTTCTTTAACTGACAGGCCAGTTAACGGCCCAGTCGGGCTTTCTGGCCTAGTAAGCATGCCGGTATGTGTGCAGTTTTTTTGCTGGGGTGGGACTTGTACTTCTTTTGTGTGCAACCTTGTACTTCCTATTGCAACTATTTTGTACTTCCTTTTGTCGTTCATCAATGAATTTCCTTTTTGTTTTGTTACCTGTAAGATAAATTAGTGTACTTCGTATATCAAATTTTTCCGTGTTGTACTGCCATTCGATGTCAGCTTTGTAATTTCTTATATAACTCATGCTAGAACTTGATGTCTCGGGCTTTACCCAGGTCTTAATTTTTTGTTGTATTTTTTTGTAATTTTTAACACACTACGAACTTCCTATTTGAGTAACCTCGTACTTCATATAAATGTATATCGTACTTCCTAGTTTTTCTTACTGTTTTTGCTGATGTTGCTGATGTAAAGACTTTTGATAGTAGTAAACAAATTACTGAATGGAGTAAACCAAGATCATTTTTTCCATTCTTACATATCACTACTGAATGGGAAGTAAACTTAATTACAATATTGTAATTTATTTTCTATTTTTTTATGCTAACTTATTTACGGTGCTCCTTCTTAGTGTTGGTGGCGTTGGTTCATTTCCTTCATCCTTGTCTTCCGCTTTGTCATCTTCTTCTTCATCTTCTTCTTCTTCTTCTTCTTCTTCTTCTTCTTCTTCTTCTTCTTCTTCTTCTTCTTCTTCTTCTTCTTCTTCTTCTTCTTCTTCTTCTTCTTCTTCTTCTTCTTCTTCTTCTTCTTCTTCTTCTTCTTCTTCTTCTTCTTCTTCTTCTTCTTCTTCTTCTTCTTCTTCTTCTTCTTCTTCTTCTTCTTCTTCTTCTTCGTCATCCTTCTTCTTCTTCTTCTTCTTCTTCTACTTCTTCGTCTTCTTCTTCTTCTTCTTCTTCTTCTTCTTCTTCTTCTTCTTCTTCTTCTTCTTCTTCTTCGTCTTCTTCTTCTTCTTCTTCTTCTTCTTCTGGTCTTCCGCCTCGTCTCCTCTTCGTCTTCATCTGTCATCTTCCTCTTCTTCTTCGACTTCTTCCTCTTCTTTGCTTCTTTGTGTGTTCTTGTAGCTTTCTCTCGATTTTCCTTAGTTCAAGCCATTTTTAGGGCAAGTAAGAGAGTTGTGGCCAGTTCCATATTTTTTACACCCTGAACACATTTTTCTTCTCGGAGCTTTTATTTTACTTATAGCAAGTTGTTTCATTACTCTAGGATCTTTTGGACAAGATCTAGAGTTGTGTCCCGCTTTCAGCTTGCATATACTGCAAGTGTTCTTCCCTTCTCTCTTCACAGTCTTCTGCACCTTTTTCTTCATAGCTCCCGGAGGTTTAGAGCCACCAGGTTCTTTATTCCTGCTTCCTTTAGTTTTGGACTTAGGTGGTGGTAGTATAACCCTCTGCGGCATACTGTTACCATCGTTGTCAGGCTGATCATCTTGCTGGTTAGGACAATCAGGATATTTACGTTGGTTTTCTGTCCAAAAGTGAGTTTCTTCAAGCTCAAACTCATCAATATCTGGGCACTGGCCTGAACCATCTTCATCATTATCTGGTGTTGACGAACCCATTGCATCAAGTTCGTCATACAGTGACTGCAGACCAACTTTTGCTCTTGCCCGCTGTTCTTCGAGCATGTTGCTTTCCTAACAACTTTCATAGCCAGCTGTAGTATTTCATTCTCGTCGAGTACGGATACGAGGTTCCATCGAAGCTTGTGTCTTGTAATCTCTCCTATCAAAAGTTCCTCTATGTCGCGCTCCATTAGTGTACCTCCTTAGTATGTAGCCGAGTGGAATGCTATCAACCCTCGAGTGGTCCAGCGAGGCATAAAACATGTAGGCAGAACAGTCCTGTTGTAATAAAATGAAGTTTCAATCCATTAGAAACGGTAAGAAGTGCAAGTATGGGTGAAACAGAAGTTTAAGTCACTAGGTAACAGAAGTACAAGTTCTTGTTCTTTTTGTGTTTTTATAATGTTTTTGTACCTGTGTGTTCCCATAGCAGACACTCGCATCTGTATTCGCCTCCAACAGGATCTGCAAGTACTCTGAACTGATGGTTTGACCAAGAAAAGTCGGTCGTTGGTTGGTGATAGGTCACCAGATAATTGTACTCATCAAGTTCAGGGTAGTCTGGGTTTGGTTTTATGCGGAAGAGTGTGCTTTTCTTCAGCGAGCACTGCAACTCTTTGAAAACGAGTCTTCGTATAAAGTTGTTGGAATTGATGCTCAAATCCATAATGGGTTCTCTTATTTGTTTTTGGTCGAAAAGAGGACACAACACATTTTTTTAATCTTTTATGAAGAAAAGATAACAAGAATGCTAACATGAAGCACAAGATGTGCGAGTAAATGTTTTTTAGATTAAGTACTGTATTGCATATGTCTTTAAATTTTACGCTTGTCTCCTTTGGAATATTAGTTTGGTAACTTGTTCCGCAAAACGGTTCAGACTGAGCTTCTCATTTAACAGACCATGCTTTAGGGATGCATTCATGCTTTCTGAGCGCTGAGTAGATGTCATTCTTGCGCGGAAGACGTTCTTGAAATAGGCTGAGATCCACTCCTCTCTGATTTCCCAGAGCTGCAACATCATGGGATCATCGTGCAGATTGTATTTGTCAAGTAGATTTCGCCAAGCGTGTTCAAATTCTGTAGGCATGAGTGGCCAATTCAGGATTGCTGTAAACTCAGCCTTGAAGGTCAAATACTTCTTGTACGGACTCGACAAGTGTAGGTGGAATTTTTTCATCATATGCCATCGGCATAGTTTATGCAGTGTTTTAAAGAAAACACGAGGGATTGCTTGTGCCATGGACGGGCATTGGTCTGTAAATAAAAAGAAGGTGTCTAGAAATCAGAACATAAGTGAAGCAGGCAAATTTGAATTTCGGTTCAGATGTAATATTATTTACTATGCTATATGTTCTCACAGAAAATATGCAAAAGATTGTGCGTAAACAGACCTGTTAAAATTATTGTGGGCTGCTTCCCATTCATGCACCTTAAGAACGTTACGAACAGCCAATAAAATGAGTCTTCACTTTCATCCACGACAAGAGCACAAGCAAAAATAGTGGACTGCCGGGTGATGGTTTACTCCGACAAAGACTCCGAGGGGCATGCTGTAGTCTCGTTTGTTTTGTATGTTGTATCAAATGTTATGCAATCCCCAAAATCCTCGTATGATCCCCTACAGCTTGCAGGAGCCCAAAATATATTCTTTATACGGTTTTCATCATCAAGCTGAAAATCGAAGAAAAACTCTTTGTTGCAAGCTTTCATCTCGCCAAAGTAAGACGAAGCTTATTAATGTCATCCCTAATATCCTCTTGGGAATTTATTGCCTTCCTGCAATTATATGGACGGAAAGTACAGATTGCTTTTAGCATGAAGTACAACCATACTACAATCAAAAGTACATGGAAAGATAGACATGCAGTAACAGGAATGTTTTTTCACACGTTAAGTACAGAGTTATCATAAAGGGAATTTGAGGTTCACAAACAACTTTTCATTTCTAAGTTGAAAAGAGCAAAAAGGGTAGAGTGTTGCTTTTACCTGTTTAGCAAGTCGCGCCCATGAAATGTTAAGTACTGCGCGCCTCCCACCGATGAATATAGGATCGACAAAATTATCCGATGAGATACATTCTCAAACTGCAGGAACTTTACAAATTCCAGCAAAGAAGGGTCGAAATTTTTATGAGAATGTAGGAAATTCATCATGCTGGGGCTTTGAATCATATGGTGGTTGTGTTCGAATTTTATATTCTCAATTACATAAGTATCATCTTCCTTCTTCTTTACTCTAATACCAGCACGGCAACCACATCGACTAGTGGTTTTATCACGCTGGCGGTCAGTTTCTGCAACAGTGCTTTCGTAATGACCTTGGCGGTTGCAGTATAGGTATCGATTGGCACCATTGTGCTGTCCGATTACGACTCCAAAACCAGCATGCCTTGCATATCTGTTGTAAAATATTTTGGCATCCTCGAAATCTTTGAATACCATTTTAATCTTTGGTAATAGATAATCTGGAAGATCATTATCCTGCAAAAACAAAAAACAATAGTACAATAGGCATTTCAATGATAAGCACAAGTATCATAAAACAGAAAGTACAAGTATAATGTAGCAACAAGTACAAGTGTGATACAGCAAGATGTTTAGAAACTAAATTTCTTCAAATGTACTCACATGGCGCATAGCGACGTTGCTCCACCGGGGTATCTGCTTCTTCTTCGGGGAGTATTGGGCAAGGCGGTGTCACCAATGATTTGTGTAACAATGGATCCGACGGGTCACGGCGTGGTAATCTAGATGACGAGGGTCGTACGGGGTCACGAGGAGGCAATCCAGGAGGGACGAGGGTCGTACGGGTGCACGTGGAGGAGGAAATCTAGAGGATGAGGGATGTACGAGGTGCACGTGGAGGAGGAAATCCGGAGGATGAGGGATATACATGTGCACGTGGAGGAGGAAATCCGAGAGGATGAGGGATATACATGTGCACGTGGAGGAGCAAATCCAGAGGATGAGGGATGTACAGGTGCACGTTGAGGAGGAAATCCAGAGGATGAAGGTGCTGCTGTTTCAGGTACTTCTGGTTCCCTACTAGTCATTTTGTAGGCACTAGAATTATGTTGATCTGGAGGATGTGTAGCACCAACCTCAGCAACCTTTCTAGCAGGTCGTCTAGTTGATAGGACACGTGCAATATTCAGGATATGTGGTGGCACAGCAGGCCCTGGATTGTAAGGAAATTGTGACGTTGTTTACGCTTCGAGCACTTTTGTTCGTATCACAATTTGTTTCCGGACTATACATGTCCGAGTCCAATCCATTTGTAAAAGGTGAGTAGCCGGTGACAAAGAAGTTGCGTGGAATTTCAGGAGTAACCCACTCGTAGAGGTTTTGGATCAAGCACAACCTCACTTCTTTTTTTCGTCTAGCCGTTGATTCATCCTGCGATAGTAGAATATCGAGAGATTTATTCGAATTAGGAATGGCGGTACACATATCACAATTATAACTTGGATAAAATAACTAGTTCATGAAAAAAGAGAAGTACTATTATGGAGAAAGAGAAGTACAATATAACCAACATTAGCAGTACAATATAACTAAATACAACACTCAGAGGTTACTAAGTACAACTAGTATAACAGATAAGTACAGGACAAAAGGATTTACTAAGCTCAACTAGCAAAACAGAGAAGTGCAGGTCATAGGGATTACTAAGTTCAATTTTTTGCTAAAATTCATGTGCTGAAACAGAGAAGTACAGTACACAGGCATTACTAAGTTCAATTTGCCAAGTTGAATTTGCTAAGTACAGGTCAAAAGGATTACTAAGTACAACTAGGGAAAACACAGAAGTGCATGTTATAGGGATTACTAAGTTCAATTTGCTAAGTACAACTAGCAAAACAGAGAAGTACAGTAGACAGGCATTACTAAGTACAACTAGCAAAACAGAGAAGTGCAGGTCATAGGGATTACTAAGTTCAAATTTTTACTAAAGTTCATGTCTAGCAAAGCAGAAGTACAGGTATACGAGGCATTACTAAGTTCAATTTTGCTAAGTTGAATTTGCGAAGTACGAGTCAAAAGAATTACTAAGTACAACTAGCAAAACAGGGAAGTGCAGGTCATAGGGATTACTAAGTACAACTAGCAAAACAGAGAAGTGCAGGTCATAGGGATTACTAAGTTCAATTTTTTACTAAAGTTCATGTGCTAAAACAGAGAAGTACAGTATACAGGCATTACTAAGTTCAATTTTGCTAAGATGAATTTGCTAAGTACAGTTCAAAAGGATTACTAAGTACAACTAGCAAAACAGGGAAGTGCAGGTCATAGGGATTACTAAGTACAACTAGCAAAACGAGAGAAGTGCAGGTCATAGGGATTACTAAGTTCAATTTTTACTAAAGTTCATGTGCTTGAAACAGAGAAGTACAGATATGAGCATTACTAAGTTCAATTTTGCTAAGTTGAATTTGCTAAGTACGCTCAAAAGGATTACTAAGTACAACTAGCAAAACAGGGAAGTGCGAGGTCATAGGGATTACTAAGTACAACTAGCAAAACGAGAGAAGTGCAGGTCATAGGGATTACTAAGTTCAAATTTTTACTAAAGTTCATGTGCTAGAAACGAGAGAAGTACAATAAGCATACGGAATAAGTACAATTTCAATATTCGACAAAAACAAACAGAGAAGTACACCTGAGAAGTTCAAGATTATAGTTTCTAGCTGTACAACATTGTCTCACCTCATTTTGTTCGGATGTACTTCGTTTCAAAGGTGTAACTGCTGCGGATATGCAAGTTTCCCTTATTTTATTCGAGAGCAAAGTAGATTTGTGAGAAAATCGAGGTGAAGATCTTGTAGGAACGACATCTACAACTCTTTTCCGTCGAATCTGCATCTTCTTAGATTTTGGAGGATCCATTTGCTTGGGTTTCTTGAATTTGCGAGAGAATGATGCAGAGAAGGATCCCTCAAGAGACTCGCCGGAGAAGAGGGGGCGCGCCGAAGAAGAATTCGGCCGGAGAAGAAGTTGGCTCGCCGGAGAAAAAGATCCCGTGTGCTCCGCGCGAGATCGGTCGCTCCGCGCGAGCTCGGTCGCCGCGCGAGCTCGGTCGCCGCGCGAGCTCGGTCGCCGCGCGAGATCGGTCGCTCCGCACGAGGTCGGTCGCCGCGCGAGCTCGGTCGCTCCGCGCGAGCTCGGTCGCCGCGCGAGATCGGTCGCCGCGCGCGAGCTCGGTCGCTCGCGCGAGATCGGTCGCCGCGCGAGATCTGTCGCTCGCGCGAGATCGGTCGCCGCGACGGCCGCCGGGAGGCGGGAGGCGGGGCGGAGACGGGGGAAGGCGGGCGGCGGGCGCGGGGTGGCGGCGGAGGACGGGGTGGAAGCGGGGCGGGATCGAGGCGGGTGGATTATGGTCGGGGCGGGGGGGGCTCGGTCGGAGCGGGGCCGTTCGGCCATAAACCTTATATAGGGGCCGGTGGTGCTCAGAATAATATTCTGAGCACCGGTTTCAGAATAGTGCAACCCTATATATATATATATATATATATATATATTGTTCTGTACTCTATAATGCAGAAAAGGAATGCGGAGTAAGGAACATCCATGATGTTGGGTTCATTGACCCACACATCGTTAATGGATATGTGTTAAAACATCACCCCGCCGACGTGGAGGAAGACCTGTGGCGGTTTCTTGATAAGCAGGAACTCAAAAGTGATTATATTTCCTTACCATTTTGGGTGAGTGTTTCTGTCTTGAGCACATTCTCTTTTGTTTACTCCATGCATGGTATGTGGCTAATCGATGAGTTATGCATGATCGTGCATGTATCGTGTCCGCAGGTTCCACTGGATTCTGCTAGTAATTAAATTTCACGACTCCACAGTAATCGTCCACGACTCTCTGAATATGGATTCAAAGCTTTGGACCGACATGAGAAAAATTATGCAGAAGTAATTATTTTCAATCATTTGCGCTCTATATCGATCGGCCTATTTCGTTCATTTCCTAATATCAAGTAACTAATAACTCTCTTGTTCATTTAATTTTCTTTGCCTCGTAGGGTTTGGAGACGGTTCGTAGATGCCAAGGTCGGTGAGTTCAAAAAAGAGCTACATTTTATGCGGTCAAAGAGTGGGATCGGGGATATTCAGCCACCGGGGACCAATCTATGTGGATACTATGTTTGTGAGATGATCCGGAGACACACCTACGAGCGGGTTCCGAGTGACAACAATATCAAGAGGAATAACCTCCGGATGATGCTTACTCCGAAGCTCGCTTCCGACCACTTCAAGAGGAACTAGCTGGATGGTTCGTGAGGGAAGTCGTCGATCCTAAAGGAGAACACTATGTAGAGGACGTAGAACTTCATATGCACTAAATTGTGTATGGAAACTTGTTCAAAATTGTATATGCTGGTCATCCGATATTGAATATATATTGTATATTCCTCTTGAATTCTCTTTGGTTCTAATTTCAAATTTTTTTGAAATTGTACATTCATATGCATGTATGTAGTACCGTACAATATGTGAAACTCCTTCAAAATTAAAATTAAACACAAAAGAAATAAAACAATACAAATTAAAAAGAAACCAGGTTTAGGGGGGGGGGGGGGGCTAAAACCCTAAACCTGTGGCGGCCTTTAGTCGCGGGTGGCCAGGAGAACCGCGACTAAAGGTCCTCCGCCCCGACGGACTGCTGGCGGCCACGTGGACGTGCCTTTAGTCGCGGTTCGTAAGCAACCGCGACTAAAGGGGGGGTTTTAGTCGCGCTTAGTTGGTCGCGGTTGCGCAACCGCGACTAATGGCAGTTGCGAACCGCGACCAATGGCCCTTTTTCCACCAGTGGCGCGTCCACTGAAGTTTTAGTTTAAATCAAAATAATAGTAGCGGGCGTCAGCAGGGTACACTGCCAGTAGTTGTTGCTCCCTCGGTCATAAACTATTGGCAACGTGTGGAGACCAGGGCATGCGACCGATAAGTGAATACTAGCCATGTGCCCCCAAAATGACACGTTGTGGCTAAGTTCTATGCCCAGGCGCAGCCGGGGCCCACATACTAGTCGCGTGCCCTACCATGTGGTGCGCTACCACTACGACCTTACTTGTTGCGTGCCCCTTTTTTGCATGCTGCTAAAAATAGCAGTCGAGCGCTGGCTAGAGCCCGCTGCCATTAGTCGAGATCCTATAGCCTTTTTCCTACTAGTGTAAATACCACCCATGTATCGGTGCTTGGCGGTGATGGGAGGAACCAAGTAGCTCTAGTCATGCTGAGTGTCATGAGTGGGTTCTGGTAGTGGAGTGTGTATCATGTTCAACAGCTCGGTCTCGGAAGAGTAATTCTCCATGTTGTTCTCATCCTCAACTGAAGTACTCGTACATAGATGAGTGTTGTAGACACATAGATTAGTGTTGTAAACACAGACTCATATATAGATGAGTGTTATGTGTAGCATGTGGTATGCACAAATATTAGTCCTTACAAATAACATTTGGAACACTGATGATTGAATGTTACGTAACCTGTGGTGATCATGCAACATTTCGGTCATCTGTAAGCCAATAAGATTTATTGGCTAACAGTTTGCCATGATGGTTCTGACGGCCGACATGAGTTCCAGGGACCTTTGAGGCCTTTATTAGACCTGGCACCCGTGCAATTTATTTTGAAGACTATACTTCAATTTTTACCAAGATTAAAAATCTTAGTAATCATGCTTAATGATTGTGTGCATCTCTAGTTAGTGCAGATACCGGAAAGTGAAATTCTCCCCATTTTAAGGGATGAATTTAGGACTCACCAGCAGACACGGAGCGGAAAACTCCACGAATGGAGCTGCCTCTGCCTTCCGGTCGCTCCCGCCTGGGCAATCCCGAAGGCCACCCTATCTCCTCGCCTCGAGCTCCCCTAACACTGTCCCCGCCTGGCCGCTGCCGCCGCCGACAGAGGCGATGATGGCGCATGTCCCGCCAAAGGCGGAGATCAGGGACCAGATTGGTTGCGTTCTGTTGTTTCCCAAGAGGTGGGGATGACGTCGAGCGGGTCAGGTGGTGCTGCGGTGGAGTCGTTGAGGTGGAGGTCTGCTCGACGTGCGACTCCCGTGGGTGCATTCATGGCCGCCGCCGGCACACCGTGCCTAGATCGGCGGCGGTGCGGGCCATATCTGGGCCCAATATGGGTCCAGTGGGCCGTGGCTATCCTCTCACGTCTTGTTGGGACGTGTCCTTGGTCGCTCCCTGTGCTCTGGTTTGTGCCTGGCGGCCACCAGTGGCTTCCCCAGTTTCCTATTCGTCAACCCGACAGTTTGTCGTCTTCTCCACTGTCGGCTGGTGGCGTGGGGGCTACCGGCGCGACTTTTTAATAAAGGTGGCACTCCTACGTTTCTCTTGTGCGGAGATGAAGACCTTCTTGAGGCATTTCCTTCTTGATCTGGCCGGAGTGTTGAGTTCCGGAAGGCTCCGTCGGCAAATATAATAGTGCACCTATTGCCTCGAGTTTGCGGGATTGGGTCGTATTCGGTTGTGCGCACACCCATGCTTTTGAGGGAGTGGCGTGAAGCTATGATCTGTGTTGTCCTCTGGTAACATTTTGGTCCATGGTGAAGTTAGAGGCGAAGAATATCATGAATGGAGTTTCAAATCATTGCGCTATTCAGGGGTTTGCTTAGTGTCCCAGCCTTCGCAGTAGCACTATAAAAGTTGGGGTGGCAGCACATGTGAAGTTCAGAATCTTACCTTTCAGGGTGAAAATTCAAGGCCTGACCTTAATTGGTTGTGCCTAGCAATAACGTTGTTCAAGCCATTGTTTTGAGAGCGGGAACTATTTTAGGTTTAAAAACTGATGCGTGCAGTCGACACGTCCGTTGGGAACCCCAAGAGGAAGGTGTGATGCGTACAGTAGCAAGTTTTCCCTCAGAAAGAAACCAAGGTTTATCGAACCAGTAGGAGCCAAGAAGCACGTTGAAGGTTGATGGTGGCGGAGTGTAGTGCGGCGCAACACCAGGGATTCCGGCGCCAACGTGGAACCTGCACAACACAATCACAGAACTTTGCCCCAACGTGACAGTGAGGTTGTCAATCTCACCGGCTTGCTGTAAACAAAGGATTAGATGTATTGTGTGGAAGACGATGATTTTTTGCGAAGAACAGTAAAGAACAATTGCAGCAGATTGTATTTCAGATGTAAAGAATAGGACCGGGGTCCACAGTTCACTAGTGGTGTCTCTCCCATAAGATAGCAGATGTTGGGTGAACAAATTACAGTTGGGCAATTGACAAATAAAGAAGGCATAACAATGCACATACATATATCATGATGAGTACTGTGAGATTTAATCAGGGCATTACGACAAAGTACATAGACCGCTATCCAGCATGCATCTATGCCTAAAAAGTCCACCTTCAGGTTATCATCCGAACCCCCTCCAGTATTAAGTTGTAAACAACAGACAATTGCATTAAGTATGGTGCGTAATGTAATCAACAAAAATATCCTTAGACAAAGCATCGATGTTTTATCCCTAGTGGCAACAGCACATCCACAACCTTAGAACTTGCTGTCACTGTCCCAGATTTAATGGAGGCATGAACCCACTATCGAGCATAAATACCCCCTCTTGGAGTCACAAGTATCAACTTGGCCAGAGCCTCTACTAGCAACGGAGAGCATGCAAGAACATAAATAACATATATGATAGATTGATAATCAACTTGACATATTATTCAATATTCATCGGATCCGAACAAACACAACATGAAGGATTACAAATAGATGATCTTGATCATGATAGGCAGCTCACAAGATCTAACATGATAGCACAATGAGGAGAAGACAACCATCTAGCTACTGCTATGGACCCATAGTCCAGGGGTGGACTACTCACACATCGATCCGGAGGCGATCATGGCGATGAAGAGACCTCCGGGGGATGATTCCCCTCTCCGGCAGGGTGCCGGAGGCGATCTCCTGAATCCCCCGATATGGGATTGGCGGCGGCGTCTCTGGAAGGTATTCCGTATCGTGGCTCTCGGTACTGGGGGTTTCGCGACGAAGACCTTAAGTAGGCGGAAGGGCAGGTCAAGGGGCGTCACGAGGGGCCCACACAACAGGGCTGCGCGGCCAGGGCCTGGGCCGCGCCGCCCTGGTGTGTCGCCACCTCGTGGCCCCACTTCGTTTCCTCTCCGGTCTTCTGGAAGCTTCGTGCAAAAATAGGACCCTGGGCGTTGATTTCGTCCAATTCCGAGAATATTTCCTTACTAGGATTTCTGAAAACAAAAACAGTAGAAAAGAACAACTAGCTCTTCGGCATCTCGTCAATAGGTTAGTGCCGGAAAATGCATAATAATGACATATAATGTGTATAAAACATGTGAGTATCATCATAAAAGTAGCATGGAACACAAGAAATTATAGATACGTTTGGGACGTATCAAGCATCCCCAAGCTTAGTTCCTACTCGCCCTCGAGTAGGTAAACGATAACAAAGATAATTTCTGAAGTGACATGCTATCATAATCTTGATCATACTATTGTAAAGCATATGAGATGAATGCAGCGATTCGAAGCAATGATGAAGATAATGAGTAAACAAATGAATCATATAGCAAAGACTTTTCATGAATAATACTTTCAAGACAAGCATCAATAAGACTTGCATAAGAGTTACTCATAAAGCAGTAAATTTGAAGTAAAGGTATTGAAGCAACACAAAGGAAGATTAAGTTTCAGCGGTTGCTTTCAACTTCAACATGTATATCTCATGGATAATTGTCAACACAAAGCAATATAACAAGTGCAATAAGTAAACATGTAAGAATCAATGCACACAGTTGATATAAGTGTTTGCTTCTGGGATAGAAAGAATAGGCAAACTGACTCAACAATAAAGTAGAAGATAGGCCCTTCGCAGAGGGAAGCATTGATTACTATATTTGTGCTAGAGCTTTTCATTTTGAAAACAAGAAACAGTTTTGTCAACGGTAGTAATAAAGCATATGTGTTATGTATAAGACATCTTATAAGTTGCAAGCCTCATGCATAGTATACTAATAGTGCTCGCACCTTGCCCTAATTAGCTTGGATTAACACGGATTATCATTGCATAGCATATGTTTCAACCAAGTGTCACAAAGGGGTACCTCTATGCCGCCTGTACAAAGGTCTAAGGAGAAAGCTCGCATTGGATTTCTCGCTTTTGATTATTCTCAACTTAGACATCCATACCGGGACAACATAGACAACAGATAATGGACTCCTCTTTAATGCATAAGCATTCAACAACAGTTAATATTCTCATAAGAGATTGAGGATTGATTGTCCAAACTGAAACTTCCACCATGAATCATGGCTTTAGTTAGCGGCCCAATGTTCTTCTCTAACAGTATGCATACTCAAACCATTTGATCATGAAAATCTCCCTTACTTCAGACAAGACGAACATGCATAGCAACTCACATGATATTCAACAAAGGTAAAGTTGATGGTGTCCCCAGAAACATGGTTACCGCTCAACAAGCAACTTATTAAGAAATAGGACACATAAGTACATATTCTTCACCACAATAGTTTTTAAGGCTATTTGTCCCATGAGCTATATATTGCAAAGACAAAGAATAGAAATTTTAAAGGTAGCACTCAAGTAATTTACTTTGGAATGGCGGGGAAATACCATGTGGTAGTTAGGTATGGTGGACACAAATGGCGTAGCTATTGGCTCAAGGATTTGGATGCACGAGAAGAATTCCTCTCAATACAAGGCTAGGCTAGCAAGGTTGTTTGAAGCAAACTCAAGTATAAAAGGTGCAGCAAAGCTCACATATGAACATATTGTAACTATTATAAGACTTTACATTGTCTCCTTGTTGTTCAAACACCTCAACCAGAAAATATCTAGACTCTAGAGATCAATCATGCAAACCAAATTTTAACAAGCTCTATGTAGTTATTCATTAATGAGTACAAGGTACATGATGCAAGAGCTTAAACATGATCTATATGAGCACAACAATTGCCAAGTATCACATTATTCAAGACATTATACCATTTACCACATGCGGCATTTTCCGTTTCCAACCATATAACAATGAATGAAATAGTCCAACTTTCGCAATGAACATTAAAGATAAAGCTAAGAACATATGCGTTCATACGAAACAGCGGAGCGTGTCTCTCTCCCAAACAAAGAATGCTAGGATCCGATTTTATTCAAACAAAAACAAAAGCAAAAACAAACAGACGCTCCAAGTAAAGCACATAAGATGTGATGGAATAAAAATATAGTTTCACTAGAGGAACCTGATAAGTTGTCGATGAAGAAGGGATGGCTTGGGCATCCCCAAGCTTAGACGCTTGAGTCTTCTTAAAATATGCAGGGATGAACCACGGGGGCATCTCCAAGCTTTGACTTTTCACTCTTCTTGATCATATTGTATCATCCTCCTCTCTTGACCCTTGAAAACTTCCTCCACACCAAACTTAAAACAAACTCATTAGAGGGTTAGTGCATAATTAAAAATTCACATGTTCAGAGGTGACACAATCATTCTTAACACCTCTGGACATTGCTCAAAGCTACTGGAAGGTAATCGAACAAAGAAATCCATCCAACACAGCAAAAGAGGCAATGCGAAATAAAAGGCAGAATCTGTCAAAACAGAACAGTCCGTAAAGATGAATTTTAAAGAGGCACCAGACTTGCTCAGATGAAAATGCCCAAATTGAATGAAAGTTGCGTACATATCTGAGGATCACGCATGTAAATTGGCAGATTTTTTTAAATTTTCTACAGGGACTACTGCTCAAATTCGTGACAGCAAGAAATCTGTTCCTACGCAGCAATCCAAATCTAGTATTGGCTTTACTATCAAAGACTTTACTTGGCACAACAATGCAATAAAATAAAGATAAGGAGAGGTTTCTACAGTAATAACAACTTCCAAGACTCAAATATAAAATAAAGGTGCAGAAGTAAAATAATGGGTTGTCTCCCATAAGCGCTTTTCTTTAACGCCTTTCAGCTAGGCGCAGAAAGTGTGAATCAAGTATTATCAAGAGATGAAGCATCAACATTGGTGTTGGGAGTTTTCTCAACTATGCATTTTATCTTATCTATGTGAGTTTCAGAGGCTCCCTTTTCATTATTCTTAGGTTTGCTATCCTCGTCAAACAAATTTTCAGGAACAAGCCAACCATAGTTATTTTCTAGAGCGTCATTCATTCCTAGGAGCTTACAAGGTATTGTTGTCTTAATCTCCCCACCATCATTAATATTATTAGTGTACCTTATGCTCTCCATGTCCATCTTTTCAAGGGTACTAACAAAGTTGGTATGAGAGCCAAGCATATTATATTTAATAAAGACCATTCTAGCCTCTCTTGCTACACCACCAAATTCTTTAAGAAGGGTTTCTAAAACAAAATCTTTCTTTTCCCCTTCCTCCATATCACAGAGTGTGAGAAACATGTGTTGGATTATAGGATTGAGATTAAAAAATTTAGTTTCCAACATGCGTACTAAAGAAGCGGCAGCAATTTCATAAGTAGGAGCAAGTTCTACCAAGTGTCTATCTTCAAAATCTTCAACCTTACTAACATGAGTGAAAAAGTCTTCTATATTATCTCTCCCAATGATAGACCCACGTCCTACCGGTATGTCTTTTAGAGTGAACTTAGGAGGAAACATGATGAAATAAACTAAAGGTAAATAAAGTAAATGGAAGTAACTAATTTTTTTTCTGTTTTTTGATATAGAGAACAAGATAGTAAATAAAGTAAAACTAGCAACTAATTTTTTTGTGTTTTTGATATAGAGAGCAAACAAAGCAGTAAATAAAGTAAAGCAAGACAAAAACAAAGTAAAGAGATTGGATGTGGAAAACAGTCTTGATGCGTGCAGTCGACACGTCCGTTGGGAACCCCAAGAGGAAGGTGTGATGCGTACAGTAGCAAGTTTTCCCTCAGAAAGAAACCAAGGTTTATCGAACCAGTAGGAGCCAAGAAGCACGTTGAAGGTTGATGGTGGCGGAGTGTAGTGCGGCGCAACACCAGGGATTCCGGCGCCAACGTGGAACCTGAACAACACAATCACAGAACTTTGCCCCAACGTGACAGTGAGGTTGTCAATCTCACTGGCTTGCTGTAAACAAAGGATTAGATGTATTGTGTGGAAGATGATGATTGTTTGCGAAGAACAGTAAAGAACAATTGCAGCAGATTGTATTTCAGATGTAAAGAATAGGACCGGGGTCCACAGCTCACTAGTGGTGTCTCTCCCATAAGATAGCAGATGTTGGGTGAACAAATTACAGTTGGGCAATTGACAAATAAAGAAGGCATAACAATGCACATACATATATCATGATGAGTACTATGAGATTTAATCAGGGCATTACGACAAAGTACATAGACCGCTATCCAGCATGCATCTATGCCTAAAAAGTCCACCTTCAGGTTATCATCCGAACCCCTCCAGTATTAAGTTGTAAACAACAGACAATTTCATTAAGTATGGTGCGTAATGTAATCAACACAAATATCCTTAGACAAAGCATCGATGTTTTATTCCTAGTGGCAACAGCACATCCACAACCTTAGAACTTTCTGTCACTGTCCCAGATTTAATGGAGGCATGAACCCACTATCGAGCATAAATACCCCCTCTTGGAGTCACAAGTATCAACTGGGCCAGAGCATAGTATTCAATATTCATCGGATCCCATCAAACACAACATGAAGGATTACAAATAGATGATCTTGATCATGATAGGCAGCTCACAAGATCTAACATGATAGCACAATGAGGAGAAGACAACCATCTAGCTACCGCTATGGACCCATAGTCCAGGGGTGGACTACTCACACATCGATCCGGAGGCGATCATGGCGATGAAGAGACCTCCGGGGATGATTCCCCTCTCGGCAGGGTGCCGGAGGCGATCTCCTGAATCCCCCGAGATGGGATTGGCGGCGGCGGCGTCTCTGGAAGGTTTTCCGTATCGTGGCTCTCGGTACTGGGGGTTTCGCGACGAAGACCTTAAGTAGGCGGAAGGGCAGGTCAAGGGGCGTCACGAGGGGCCCACACAACAGGGCCGCGCGGCCAGGGCCTGGGCCGCGCCGCCCTGGTGTGTCGCCACCTCGTGGCCCCAATTCGTTTCCTCTCCGGTCTTCTGGAAGCTTCGCGCAAAAATAGGACCCTGGGAGTTGATTTCATCCAATTCCGAGAATATTTCCTTACTAGGATTTCTGAAACCAAAAACAGCAGAAAACAAAGAATCGGCTCTTCGGCATCTCGTCAATAGGTTAGTGCCGGAAAATGCATAATAATGATATATAATGTGTATAAAATATGTGAGTATCATCATAAAAGTAGCATGGAACATAAGAAATTATAGATACGTTTGGGACGTATCAACAACTAAGATCTTTGATTGGGTGACGACGATGCGTGTGCACCGTTCCCTTCTTGGAGGGTGCACTTTTGGAGCGCCTGAAATTTAGGTGTTTTCCTGGTGGTGGTTGTATTGTTGTTGGTAAAGCTAGAATACTATAGAGGGACTTTTATTTCTTAGTTTCCTTTTCTCTTTTTTGGTTGTGTGCATCCGTACTGGCATTAGAATATTGCGGTTTTGCAGAGACTAGGTGTATTTGGTATCTCTTGGTATGAATATTGTTGGAGATATGCAAAAGAGGCAATAATAAAAGTGTTTATTGTTATATCTTAGTGCTTTCGATACATAGTTACCTAGTCCTTCGACCATGAGATCATGTAAATCACTTACACCGGAAGGATGCTTTGATTACATCAAACGCCATTGCGTAAATGGGTGGTTATAAAGATGGGATTGAGTATTCGGAAAGTGTGAGTTGAGGCATATGGATCAAGAGTGGGATTTGTCCATCCCGATGACGGATAGATATACTCTGGTCCCTCTCGGTGGAATGTCGTATAATTAGCTTGCAAGCATGTGACTAGGTCACAAGAGATGACATACCACGGTACGAGTAGAGTACTTGTCAGAAACGAGGTTGAACTAGGTATGGAGATACCGATGATCGAACCTCGGACAAGTAAAGTATCGCGTGACAAAGGGAATCGGTATCGTATGTAAATGGTTCTTTCGATCACGAAGTCATCGTAGAATATGTGGGAGCTATTATGGATCTCCAGGTCCCGCTATTAGTTATTGATCGGAGAGGAGTCTCGATCATGTCCGCATAGTTCTCAAACCGTATGGTGACACACTTAAGGTTTGATGTCGTTTTAAGTAGATATGGAATATGGAATGGAGTTCGAATGTTGTTCGGAGTCTTGGATGGGATCCAGGACATCACGAGGAGTTCCGGAATGGTCCGTAGAATAAGATTCATATATAGGAAGTCACATTCCAAGTTTGGGAATGGTCCAGTGAATTTATGGAAGGTTGTAGAAGTTTCTAGAATCATCCAGAATAAATCACTATGGAAGGTAGAGTCCCGGAGGGACTCCACCAGCCATAGCCAACCCACCAAGTGGGAAGGTGGAGTCCATGGTGGACTCCACCAAGGTGGCCGGCCACAACACATGGAAGGGGAGGAATCCCACCTTGTCTAGGTTTCCCAAATTTGGTAAGTTTTGGAGTTGGACTCCAATGTGGTTTTGGGGTAAACCATAGGTATTTCCACCTATTTAAAGGGGAGGAGAGGGGAGGGGCTGACCACCACTTGGCCGCACCACCAAGGGGCTCCCTGGCCGCCCCCCCAATCCCCCCTCTCTCCCAAACCCTAGCTACTCCCTCCTCCTTCTTCTCCCGCAGCGCTTACGGCGAAGCCCTGCCGGAGATCTCCACCACCACCGTCACCACGCCGTCGTGCTGGCGGGATTCCGAGGAGGATCTACTACATCCGCTGCCCGCTGGAACGGGGAGAAGGACGTCGTCATCAACACCGAACGTGTGACTGAGTACGGAGGTGCTGCCCGACTGTGGCACCGTCAAGATCTTCTACGCGCTTTTGAAAGCGGCAAGTGATCGACTACATCAACCACGAGATCTAATCTTGTAGGCTTTGGAATCTTCGAGGATTAGTCTCACATACATCTCGTTGCTACCATCTACTATATTAGATCTTGGCTTGTTATTCGGTAGGAAATTTTTTGTCTTCTATGCTACGAATCCCTACAGTGGTATCAGAGCCGTGTCTATGCATAGATTGGTTGCACGAGTAGAACACAATTGATTTGTGGGCGTTGATGCTTTTGTTGTCTCTTGTTATGTGTACTTTGCATCTTGCGGGATGGTGGGATGAAGCGGCCCGGGCTAACTTTACATGACCGCGTTCATGAGACTTGCTCCACGCTCAACATGCAACTTGTATTGCATAAGTGGCTTTGCGGGTGTCTGTCTCTCTCACCATAGTGAAGATTCAATTTACTGTTTCAATTGACAACACTAGTATCAGCGTTGTGGTTCATGTTCGTAGGTAGATTGGATCTTACTCGAAAACCCTAAACCACGAAAAATATGCAAACCAAATTAGAGGCGTATAACTTGTTTTTGCAGGGTTTGGTGATGTGATATGGCCATGATGTGATGATGAATATGTATGAGATGATCATTATTGTATTGTGGCAACCGACAGGAGCCTTATGGTTGTCTTTATATTTCATGTAGTAGTATTATTTCAAAGTAGTTGTAATAGTTGCTACATGTGGTGAACAACCATGAAGACGGCGCCATGGACCTTGACGCACCGCCGACGATGATGGAGATCATGCCCGTGCTTTGGAGATGAAGATCAAAGGCGCGAGATAAAAGGGCCATATCATATCACATTATGAATTGCATGTGATGTTAATCCTTTTTATGCATCTTATATTGCTTAGATCGCGATGGTAGCATTATAAGATGATCCCTCTCACTAAAAATCAAGATAATAAAGTGTTCGTCCTTAGCTAGCACCGTTGCTAAGACTCATTGTTTCGAAGCATCACGTGATGATCAGGTGTGATAGACTCAATGTGTGCATACAACGGGTGCAAGCCATTTTTGCACATGCGCAAACAAGGGTTTGACTTGACGAGCCTAGCATGTACAGACATGGCCTCGGAACACGGAAGACCGAAAGGTTAAGCATGAATCATATAGATGATATGATGAACATGTTGATGTTCGCCATTGAAACTACATCATCTCACGTGATGATCGGACTTGGTGTAGTGGATTTGGTTCGTGTAATCACTAAGACAATGCGAGGGATATTTTTTTAAGTGGGAGTTCACCTAGTTATAATTTAAGAATTAACTAGATCATAATGGCGCGCGTTGCCGCACCCGTCAACTTTTGCGTTAAAATATATGAATTTGTAACATGAAAGATATTTTCTTATAAAGTTTCACCACGCATTTTGAAATTAAAAACACATAAGGGTTCTAGAGTCCTTTTTTATTCTTAGTGGAGTAACACTGGGATGCCACATATTGATAATCTTTGAGTGACATAAACATGACAATTCTACCGGCGCCTCAAATATGTGAACACATTAGACTACCAGGCGCTTAATTTTAGAACAACACCTTTAAAAACTAAAAATAAAATTCACTAAATAAATATAAGTATTCATCGTATCCAAGAAATTATTAGCTAACTGATACATTTGTTTATTTATCATCATGTCTCAAGTTTTCCTAGCTGTCCCATCATTTTTATTAGTCTCACGCCCTTGAATGCTATCAAAGCACTGAAACTTTAGGATATTATTTACATCGATGGATAGCTTTACAAACCACAAGATAACATTGACTTTAGAAAAAACAATAAAAAAATATTCTCCAAGAATGTAGGAAACAATAATAGAACACAATATGGGCAATCTTTATTCCACGATAGCAGAAAGGGAGCAAGTACCCAAGATGTATAGAAATGCCTAATAAACCAATTAGGCTTCTGAATATTTCCAAAGTATGTCATAAGTAGTTGTAATAACACCCAGTGTGATTTGTGAAGAGTATTTTCGTGTAAATTAAACTGTATTCCAATGTTCAGCTGAACATAACTCACTAACCACTTAAATGATAGCATCTTGAAATAAAGATTTTGCTTCATGTGAGCATATCTTTATGCACAAAAGTAGGTTATACAGTTTGTATTTAACTATCTTTTTTTTTTATAGAAAACTGCAAAGGCAGGCCCACACACAGCCACAAAGACATAACATTCCTTGTTGCAGGCCTGCAGCCACAAATAAATCATAACAAAAAGATCCCTGAACACAAAGCTAAGGCGATTAACTGCTGCTCGGAGAGCTGCTCCAGCTTGCTGGTCGCTTTGAAACGTACACTCGATTTCAATAAGCATAACTAATAATGTTCTTCTCTTAAAACACAGAAACACGGATGCTTACCATGTTAACTGTTATGTTGCAGATTCATCATTCAAATGTATAGAAAGAAGCATCTTCCTCCCTGGTAATTAGTAACATCCATCTCCACGCTTTAAAATCAAATCAGAAATCGGGTGGGAAAATGGGGGGAAATCTAGAGATGTGAATGCATCCACGGGAAATAGAAGAAAACTAACTTACAGGCTGGAGGAGCTCCTGGAGCATAGGCCATCTGCTTGCAATGTCATGATGACAGCCATATGAATTGGTCTTTTAGGATATCTTGTGCCAGACTGGCTGGCGATATCATAGGCGGCTACATTGATTTGTAGTGACACTATGTTTTGCTTCTTTCACTGGTTGATTCTTGTATCAATTCTGGATGATGCATGAATTGTAATAACTACTGTACTTCTAACTTCTTAATAAAAGACCTGTGCATCATCATGATGCAGAAGCCGGGGTTTTATTCCCCATTCCGAAAAAAATATGAATTGGTCTGGCCAATGCGAACAAGAGCACGGTGAGAGAAAAAATGCTTAGCCAGAAGTTTTAATATGCAATTAGCATCACATCAGTTGTACTGAATTTTTACTCAGAATCGATCTTTTGCTGTTGTGCCACAGCATGTACATAAACATGTGAGCCAATAGACTTGAAATGACGTAAAAGTCAACCTACTAAGTTGGGTATAGCCAACCGCCAAAGGAACATCCTAGAAGCTTAAATGAATTACAAAATAAGATGATAAGATCTAAAAGTAGACACCAGATCACTTCCAATACTCTTATCATGAAGTTATTTACATCAGGAACCACATCTGATTGGAAGCGTACAGTTAATCATAGCAAGTTTGAAATAAAGTGTAGGTTGATTAATTAGACAATACACATGAAAGAACCACACCAGATCACTAACCATGAATGTTTTCGCATCAGTATTCAGATCTCCAACAACTAACATGTTCTTTCTCAATCGGTGCATGCAATTCACATGCATGATTCATTTCCCCGGTCCAGTCTATCATATTGCAAACCACAAGATCCTGCATTTAAAAGAGTAACTCAACATGATGTATTTAAAAGAAGGGTAAACCAGAATAAAAATGGCAATTGAGAAGAAGCTTAAGATGCATGCTGGTTGGCTGTGCATTACCCTATACCCCTATGATTAAACCTACAGAAACCTAGAGGAGGAGGGGTTGGGATGCCCCCACGAGCTGCCGCGGCCGCCTCAAGATACCATGAGCAAGGGCCGCCATAGAATTTGGGTTTCATTCCATGGAAAGGCATGTCGAAAAGAAGACTTTGGGTTTTAATCCATGTTCGGCGTTACATATCATTAGATAGGAATATGTTTCAGTATTTAAACATCTAACCATTGAATAATGAAAACAAATTCAGATGGATGGAAATATCTCACCACAATCAGCTTTCTTGCATTTCAGATATTTGGCCACATTGATAGCAGCGACTGATGCTACACCGGACGAAATAACAACGTGTAAAAACAAACAATTTTAACAAGTAATGAATCTGTATTTGGAGATTTTGACGCAAATGCTACGATAAGCAAAAATCCATACTGATTACTCGATAGTAATATATTATTTGTGCAGTTGCCTACCAGCAAGCCCTCTTTTATGCTAGTTGCCTTGCAACATCACCTGCCTCCACCCTGGTAATAACCTGCAAAGTCAACAATCATAATCAGCTTAGTGGCTTCTAAGAATCGGCAGTGCAAAAGATAGGGGGATGCTTGCCACAGTCGTGCCCACATGACTGCGGCGGTTGAGGGAAGGTGATGGGTGGAGTGCTGGGGGCGGCAACACACCTAGGAGACTTCACCCAGATCGTGAGAGAGATAGAGATAGAGAGGGACAAATCTGGCTCTGCAAATTTAAAGAAAACAATATGCATGCAGAGGGACCAACTACCGAACCAATCTAACCGAGAGATATAGGGGATACCTCGAAGCATGGAGGTCGAGAAAGGACCGCCGGAGAAGATAATCTGAGTAGCACAACACAAGCGGAAGGAGTACTCAATCGAATACGTTTATACTGATGAATTGGAAGGCATAAAAGGGGCAACAAATTAATTGCCGCAGCTGAATGGTAACCGTAGAATGCAACTACGCAAGGGAGAGGAGAGGTCGGGCGATGCATCAATTCAAGGCAGAGGATTAGGAGCGCCGCCCCCCGGTGCTGAGTAATCAACACCATCGTAGGGTTTTTTTTTTGAGGTAAACACCATCGTAGGGTTTTCTTTTTTCCTTTTGAGATGAACACCATCGTACGTTACCTTCCAATGCCAAGCAGTCTGGGCCGTGCGGGTACACAATCTGGCCCGATTCACCACAACGAGCGCAAGTGGATCTTTAGAGTAGCAACCCATCAACGGTTGCTGGGCATTGACGAAGTAAAGAAACGAGTCCACAAGTGGTTCCGGGGTTAGTAAAGCGGTGGGATATTGAAAAGGATCAAGTACGTCCGTTTGCTGGATCCAACAGTGCAGAATGTTGAATCGATGTGAAGAGGCCTTGGTAGTTCCATTTTACTGTTACTTAATAGTAAACTCAAATTTATCCTGAACAAAGTCTAAGTTGTATTTGAATTAAAATTTGTAGAATTGGCATCCGTTTTCTACTTTACGCTAGGCTTGTAATTGAGATAGAAATACTGTTAAATCTGACAACTAACTTTACGTACTGGTACCGTATTTTTAAAGAATCAAGTAATGATTAGGTCCGATAGCAAACTTTTGGTAATCCTCAAATTGTTGATTCGAAAAGCAATGGTTTCAATTAGTATCTAACATTATCTTGTCTCCGTGAAACTTGATGTTCAAATTTGTTTGAAAAGTAAGGAGCTGAAAAGTTTGTTTTCAGAAATAATCAAGGTGTGAGATATATGTGATATCTAAGACCTTATTACAAGATAATAGAATATAATTTAGTGAGACTACATAAACTCATAAGTTTTATGGGAATGTACGAAGGTTGAAGACGCTAGGCGCGCGTCCCGATCCTCCAACTAGTTGGGCACTAACATTATTCGCATATCCATGTAAGCCATAGTAGCTTCATCATGAAGTTGTCATGATTTGATGGGTAAAATAATGAGTGAAATTGTTCATCACATTAAAAGTTACTAATAGTGAAATCAAGAACACTTATCATGTGATGATCAACTTCAAAGTGAGAACCTCAAGGTTATTGGTATTTGACCAACAAGCCTAGAAGTTATTGATGTTGAAGTGTTTTCAGAAATATGAGGAAAGTCGAAAGAGAAACTACAAAAGGATTTTGGCATAAAGAAAGAAAAGACTAGAAAGTCTAGCTCAGGTGTATATAGATGATATACATGTTATGAATGTATTCTTTGATTGGTCACACAATGAAGTTCTTGGGTATTTGTACCATATTGGTTGGTATGAGATGTCATACAACACAACGCAATACAAGAATACAATGGCCCAAGTGACCGACAAGGAATGTGGTAATAATGCACGTCTGGAACAAAATAAAGTGTTATTATGTTCATCGTTGGCATTCTACTTAGCCCTTCAGATTTATAATAAAGAACTTAATAATTGTTATTTTGCTCTGGTCAAATGAAAACAATGAGTTGTTCAAATTATGAGCTTACTCCATGTACGATGGATAAGTTATTATAAATCTTTATGGTGAAGCACACATGCATAACACTGACGCTAAAATGCTATAAGGAAAATGATGTGAATTCCACTTATTAGTGGAACCGCCATTTAGGTCATGTTAGAAAGGAACGCATGAAGGAACTCCATGCAAATGGATTTTTGGATTCATTTGATTTGTGAATCGTTTGGAACTTGCAAATCTCTTCTAAAGAGAATGACTGAAATACCGTTCATAGGCCAAGAGTTGAACGGGCAACTAACTTAGTGGAAACATACATGATGATGTATGTGGTTCACTCGGGCATAGTTGTGTGCGGGAGATTCTTCTACTTCATGAAAACTTCCAACAATGAATTGAGTATATATATGTGGATATATTTATTCGATAAGAAAGAAGTTTGAAACATTTGAATGGATTCAAATAAATTTTAGCATGAAGTGAAAATCATTGTAATATAAAAGTTAAATATCTATGATTGGATCATGGTGGAAATATTTGAATTACGAGTTTTAGCAAACATCTAAGAGAGTTATGAAATTGTTCTACAACTCACGTTTCTTGGAGTATCATAGTGACGATGGAGTATCCGAGAGACGTATCCAAACCTTGTTGGATTAATGATGAGATAAAATAAAATGACGCCATTATATTTTTGTGGATTATGCTTTAGAGACTACTGCTTTTACACTGAATAGAGCATCATCATAATCCGTTGAAATGGCACCATACGAGTTATGGCAAGGGTATAAACCCTAATAGTATTTTCTTAAATTTTGGTATGCGTAGCATAAGTAAATTAGTTTACAACCAAAACCGGATGAATGTCTTTGTTGTTGTCCCAGCGAACAAATTGGGAATTCTTTCCACTATGAAGTAAAAGACAAAAGTGTTTGTTAATGTAACTTACTTATTTCCAAGAAATTATTTTCTAGAGAAGTATTTGAGTGGGAGAACAATGGAACTTGATAAGGTTCATGAACCTGAGCATGATGATCAGAGTAGTGCAACATCAGAAATGGTTCCGGAAGAGGCCACGACGATCATGGCTCCCATGTCTACAAAGTGTTATAGTCATGGAGATCAAAGTACCTATTGAACCTTGTAGATGTGGTTTACTTTGTGATCAAATAAATGATTCGTGGACAAAGGATTGATTTTGAACAATGATAAACCAACTACATACAAAGAAGTTATGATGGGTCCTGACTCCGTTAAATGGCTATGCGCCATGAAATCCAAGATAGATGAATACTTTTTGAAAGTAAATAGATCTATAAAATTGATGGACTTGGATGGAATATCCTTGAAGAAGCTCGATGATACGTCCATTTTGCATGACTATTTCATATCATAATTTACTGTTATTCATTGATATATTTCATATTTAGAGATGATACTTATGTTATTTCACCTATTTTGCATGTTT